>NC_091282.1:555249927-555460255 GCF_032444005.1 Ranitomeya imitator | reverse complement strand
CGCCCATCACTACTATGTGCAAGAAGAGCCGGACCGCCCATCACTACTATGTGCAAGAAGAGCCGGACCGCCCATCACTACTATGTGCAAGAAGAGCCGGACCGCCCATCACTACTATGTGCAAGAAGAGCCGGACCGCCCATCACTAGTATGTGCAAGAAGAGCCGGACCGCCCATCACTACTATGTGCAAGAAGAGCCGGACCGCCCATCACTAGTATGTGCAAGAAGAGCCGGACCGCCCATCACTACTATGTGCAAGAAGAGCCGGACCGCCCATCACTACTATGTGCAAGAAGAGCCGGACCGCCCATCACTACTATGTGCAAGAAGAGCCGGACCGCCCATCACTAGCTATGTGCAAGAAGAGCCGGACCGCCCATCACTACTATGTGCAAGAAGAGCCGGACCGCCCATCACTACTATGTGCAAGAAGAGCCGGACCGCCCATCACTAGTATGTGCAAGAAGAGCCGGACCGCCCATCACTACTATGTGCAAGAAGAGCCGGACCGCCCATCACTACTATGTGCAAGAAGAGCCGGACCGCCCATCACTACTATGTGCAAGAAGAGCCGGACCGCCCATCACTACTATGTGCAAGAAGAGCCGGACCGCCCATCACTACTATGTGCAAGAAGAGCCGGACCGCCCATCACTACTATGTGCAAGAAGAGCCGGACCGCCCATCACTACTATGTGCAAGAAGAGCCGGACCGCCCATCACTACTATGTGCAAGAAGAGCCGGACCGCCCATCACTAGTATGTGCAAGAAGAGCCGGACCGCCCATCACTACTATGTGCAAGAAGAGCCGGACCGCCCATCACTACTATGTGCAAGAAGAGCCGGACCGCCCATCACTACTATGTGCAAGAAGAGCCGGACCGCCCATCACTACTATGTGCAAGAAGAGCCGGACCGCCCATCACTACTATGTGCAAGAAGAGCCGGACCGCCCATCACTACTATGTGCAAGAAGAGCCGGACCGCCCATCACTACTATGTGCAAGAAGAGCCGGACCGCCCATCACTACTATGTGCAAGAAGAGCCGGACCGCCCATCACTACTATGTGCAAGAAGAGCCGGACCGCCCATCACTACTATGTGCAAGAAGAGCCGGACCGCCCATCACTACTATGTGCAAGAAGAGCCGGACCGCCCATCACTACTATGTGCAAGAAGAGCCGGACCGCCCATCACTACTATGTGCAAGAAGAGCCGGACCGCCCATCACTACTATGTGCAAGAAGAGCCGGACCGCCCATCACTACTATGTGCAAGAAGAGCCGGACCGCCCATCACTACTATGTGCAAGAAGAGCCGGACCGCCCATCACTACTATGTGCAAGAAGAGCCGGACCGCCCATCACTACTATGTGCAAGAAGAGCCGGACCGCCCATCACTACTATGTGCAAGAAGAGCCGGACCGCCCATCACTACTATGTGCAAGAAGAGCCGGACCGCCCATCACTACTATGTGCAAGAAGAGCCGGACCGCCCATCACTACTATGTGCAAGAAGAGCCGGACCGCCCATCACTACTATGTGCAAGAAGAGCCGGACCGCCCATCACTACTATGTGCAAGAAGAGCCGGACCGCCCATCACTACTATGTGCAAGAAGAGCCGGACCGCCCATCACTACTATGTGCAAGAAGAGCCGGACCGCCCATCACTACTATGTGCAAGAAGAGCCGGACCGCCCATCACTACTATGTGCAAGAAGAGCCGGACCGCCCATCACTACTATGTGCAAGAAGAGCCGGACCGCCCATCACTACTATGTGCAAGAAGAGCCGGACCGCCCATCACTACTATGTGCAAGAAGAGCCGGACCGCCCATCACTACTATGTGCAAGAAGAGCCGGACCGCCCATCACTACTATGTGCAAGAAGAGCCGGACCGCCCATCACTACTATGTGCAAGAAGAGCCGGACCGCCCATCACTACTATGTGCAAGAAGAGCCGGACCGCCCATCACTACTATGTGCAAGAAGAGCCGGACCGCCCATCACTAGTATGTGCAAGAAGAGCCGGACCGCCCATCACTACTATGTGCAAGAAGAGCCGGACCGCCCATCACTACTATGTGCAAGAAGAGCCGGACCGCCCATCACTAGTATGTGCAAGAAGAGCCGGACCGCCCATCACTACTATGTGCAAGAAGAGCCGGACCGCCCATCACTACTATGTGCAAGAAGAGCCGGGCCGCCCATCACTAGTATGTGCAAGAAGAGCCGGACCGCCCATCACTACTATGTGCAAGAAGAGCCGGACCGCCCATCACTAGTATGTGCAAGAAGAGCCGGACCGCCCATCACTACTATGTGCAAGAAGAGCCGGACCGCCCATCACTACTATGTGCAAGAAGAGCCGGACCGCCCATCACTACTATGTGCAAGAAGAGCCGGACCGCCCATCACTACTATGTGCAAGAAGAGCCGGACCGCCCATCACTACTATGTGCAAGAAGAGCCGGACCGCCCATCACTACTATGTGCAAGAAGAGCCGGACCGCCCATCACTACTATGTGCAAGAAGAGCCGGACCGCCCATCACTACTATGTGCAAGAAGAGCCGGACCGCCCATCACTACTATGTGCAAGAAGAGCCGGACCGCCCATCACTACTATGTGCAAGAAGAGCCGGAGCCGCCCATCACTACTATGTGCAAGAAGAGCCGGACCGCCCATCACTAGTATGTGCAAGAAGAGCCGGACCGCCCATCACTACTATGTGCAAGAAGAGCCGGACCGCCCATCACTACTATGTGCAAGAAGAGCCGGACCGCCCATCACTACTATGTGCAAGAAGAGCCGGACCGCCCATCACTACTATGTGCAAGAAGAGCCGGACCGCCCATCACTACTATGTGCAAGAAGAGCCGGACCGCCCATCACTACTATGTGCAAGAAGAGCCGGACCGCCCATCACTACTATGTGCAAGAAGAGCCGGACCGCCCATCACCAGTATGTGCAAGAAGAGCCGGAGCCGCCCATCACTACTATGTGCAAGAAGAGCCGGACCGCCCATCACTAGTATGTGCAAGAAGAGCCGGACCGCCCATCACTACTATGTGCAAGAAGAGCCGGACCGCCCATCACTACTATGTGCAAGAAGAGCCGGACCGCCCATCACTACTATGTGCAAGAAGAGCCGGACCGCCCATCACTACTATGTGCAAGAAGAGCCGGACCGCCCATCACTAGCTATGTTCAAGAAGAGCCGGACCGCCCATCACTACTATGTGCAAGAAGAGCCGGACCGCCCATCACTACTATGTGCAAGAAGAGCCGGACCGCCCATCACTAGTATGTGCAAGAAGAGCCGGACCGCCCATCACTACTATGTGCAAGAAGAGCCGGACCGCCCATCACTACTATGTGCAAGAAGAGCCGGACCGCCCATCACTACTATGTGCAAGAAGAGCTGGACCGCCCATCACCACTATGTGCAAGAAGAGCCGGACCGCCCATCACCAGTATGTGCAAGAAGAGCCGGAGCGCCCATCACTACTATGTGCAAGAAGAGCCGGACCGCCCATCACTACTATGTGCAAGAAGAGCCGGACCGCCCATCACTACTATGTGCAAGAAGAGCCGGACCGCCCATCACTACTATGTGCAAGAAGAGCCGGACCGCCCATCACTACTATGTGCAAGAAGAGCCGGACCGCCCATCACTACTATGTGCAAGAAGAGCCGGACCGCCCATCACTACTATGTGCAAGAAGAGCCGGACCGCCCATCACTACTATGTGCAAGAAGAGCCGGACCGCCCATCACTAGTATGTGCAAGAAGAGCCGGACCGCCCATCACTACTATGTGCAAGAAGAGCCGGACCGCCCATCACTACTATGTGCAAGAAGAGCCGGACCGCCCATCACTAGTATGTGCAAGAAGAGCCGGACCGCCCATCACTACTATGTGCAAGAAGAGCCGGACCGCCCATCACTACTATGTGCAAGAAGAGCCGGACCGCCCATCACTACTATGTGCAAGAAGAGCCGGACCGCCCATCACTACTATGTGCAAGAAGAGCCGGACCGCCCATCACTACTATGTGCAAGAAGAGCCGGACCGCCCATCACTAGTATGTGCAAGAAGAGCCGGACCGCCCATCACTACTATGTGCAAGAAGAGCCGGACCGCCCATCACTACTATGTGCAAGAAGAGCCGGACCGCCCATCACTAGTATGTGCAAGAAGAGCCGGACCGCCCATCACTACTATGTGCAAGAAGAGCCGGACCGCCCATCACTACTATGTGCAAGAAGAGCCGGACCGCCCATCACTAGTATGTGCAAGAAGAGCCGGACCGCCCATCACTAGTATGTGCAAGAAGAGCCGGACCGCCCATCACTAGTATGTGCAAGAAGAGCCGGACCGCCCATCACTACTATGTGCAAGAAGAGCCGGACCGCCCATCACTACTATGTGCAAGAAGAGCCGGACCGCCCATCACTACTATGTGCAAGAAGAGCCGGACCGCCCATCACTACTATGTGCAAGAAGAGCCGGACCGCCCATCACTACTATGTGCAAGAAGAGCCGGACCGCCCATCACTACTATGTGCAAGAAGAGCCGGACCGCCCATCACTACTATGTGCAAGAAGAGCCGGACCGCCCATCACTACTATGTGCAAGAAGAGCCGGACCGCCCATCACTACTATGTGCAAGAAGAGCCGGACCGCCCATTACCAGTATGTGCAAGAAGAGCCGGAGCGCCCATCACTACTATGTGCAAGAAGAGCCGGACCGCCCATCACTAGTATGTGCAAGAAGAGCCGGACCGCCCATCACTACTATGTGCAAGAAGAGCCGGACCGCCCATCACTACTATGTGCAAGAAGAGCCGGACCGCCCATCACTACTATGTGCAAGAAGAGCCGGACCGCCCATCACTACTATGTGCAAGAAGAGCCGGACCGCCCATCACTACTATGTGCAAGAAGAGCCGGACCGCCCATCACTACTATGTGCAAGAAGAGCCGGACCGCCCATCACTAGTATGTGCAAGAAGAGCCGGACCGCCCATCACTAGTATGTGCAAGAAGAGCCGGACCGCCCATCACTACTATGTGCAAGAAGAGCCGGACCGCCCATCACCAGTATGTGCAAGAAGAGCCGGAGCGCCCATCACTACTATGTGCAAGAAGAGCCGGACCGCCCATCACTAGTATGTGCAAGAAGAGCCGGACCGCCCATCACTACTATGTGCAAGAAGAGCCGGACCGCCCATCACTACTATGTGCAAGAAGAGCCGGACCGCCCATCACTACTATGTGCAAGAAGAGCCGGACCGCCCATCACTACTATGTGCAAGAAGAGCCGGACCGCCCATCACTACTATGTGCAAGAAGAGCCGGACCGCCCATCACTACTATGTGCAAGAAGAGCCGGACCGCCCATCACTACTATGTGCAAGAAGAGCCGGACCGCCCATCACTACTATGTGCAAGAAGAGCCGGACCGCCCATCACTACTATGTGCAAGAAGAGCCGGACCGCCCATCACTACTATGTGCAAGAAGAGCCGGACCGCCCATCACTAGTATGTGCAAGAAGAGCCGGACCGCCCATCACTAGTATGTGCAAGAAGAGCCGGACCGCCCATCACTACTATGTGCAAGAAGAGCCGGACCGCCCATCACCAGTATGTGCAAGAAGAGCCGGAGCGCCCATCACTACTATGTGCAAGAAGAGCCGGACCGCCCATCACTAGTATGTGCAAGAAGAGCCGGACCGCCCATCACTACTATGTGCAAGAAGAGCCGGACCGCCCATCACTACTATGTGCAAGAAGAGCCGGACCGCCCATCACTACTATGTGCAAGAAGAGCCGGACCGCCCATCACTACTATGTGCAAGAAGAGCCGGAGCGCCCATCACTACTATGTGCAAGAAGAGCCGGACCGCCCATCACTACTATGTGCAAGAAGAGCCGGACCGCCCATCACTAGTATGTGCAAGAAGAGCCGGACCGCCCATCACTAGTATGTGCAAGAAGAGCCGGAGCGCCCATCACTACTATGTGCAAGAAGAGCCGGACCGCCCATCACTACTATGTGCAAGAAGAGCCGGACCGCCCATCACTACTATGTGCAAGAAGAGCCGGACCGCCCATCACTAGTATGTGCAAGAAGAGCCGGACCGCCCATCACTAGTATGTGCAAGAAGAGCCGGACCGCCCATCACTACTATGTGCAAGAAGAGCCGGACCGCCCATCACCAGTATGTGCAAGAAGAGCCGGGGCGCCCATCACTACTATGTGCAAGAAGAGCCGGACCGCCCATCACTAGTATGTGCAAGAAGAGCCGGACCGACCATCACTACTCTGTGCAAGAAGAGCCGGACCGCCCATCACTACTATGTGCAAGAAGAGCCGGACCGCCCATCACTACTATGTGCAAGAAGAGCCGGACCGCCCATCACTACTATGTGCAAGAAGAGCCGGACCGCCCATCACTACTATGTGCAAGAAGAGCCGGACCGCCCATCACTACTATGTGCAAGAAGAGCCGGACCGCCCATCACTACTATGTGCAAGAAGAGCCGGACCGCCCATCACTACTATGTGCAAGAAGAGCCGGACCGCCCATCACTACTATGTGCAAGAAGAGCCGGAGCGCCCATCACTACTATGTGCAAGAAGAGCCGGACCGCCCATCACTACTATGTGCAAGAAGAGCCGGACCGCCCATCACTAGTATGTGCAAGAAGAGCCGGACCGCCCATCACTAGTATGTGCAAGAAGAGCCGGAGCGCCCATCACTACTATGTGCAAGAAGAGCCGGACCGCCCATCACTACTATGTGCAAGAAGAGCCGGACCGCCCATCACTACTATGTGCAAGAAGAGCCGGACCGCCCATCACTAGTATGTGCAAGAAGAGCCGGACCGCCCATCACTAGTATGTGCAAGAAGAGCCGGACCGCCCATCACTACTATGTGCAAGAAGAGCCGGACCGCCCATCACCAGTATGTGCAAGAAGAGCCGGAGCGCCCATCACTACTATGTGCAAGAAGAGCCGGACCGCCCATCACTAGTATGTGCAAGAAGAGCCGGACCGACCATCACTACTCTGTGCAAGAAGAGCCGGACCGCCCATCACTACTATGTGCAAGAAGAGCCGGACCGCCCATCACTACTATGTGCAAGAAGAGCCGGACCGCCCATCACTACTATGTGCAAGAAGAGCCGGACCGCCCATCACTACTATGTGCAAGAAGAGCCGGACCGCCCATCACTACTATGTGCAAGAAGAGCCGGACCGCCCATCACTACTATGTGCAAGAAGAGCCGGACCGCCCATCACTACTATGTGCAAGAAGAGCCGGACCGCCCATCACTACTATGTGCAAGAAGAGCCGGACCGCCCATCACTACTATGTGCAAGAAGAGCCGGGCCGCCCATCACTACTATGTGCAAGAAGAGCCGGACCGCCCATTACCAGTATGTGCAAGAAGAGCCGGAGCGCCCATCACTACTATGTGCAAGAAGAGCCGGACCGCCCATCACTAGTATGTGCAAGAAGAGCCGGACCGCCCATCACTACTATGTGCAAGAAGAGCCGGACCGCCCATCACTACTATGTGCAAGAAGAGCCGGACCGCCCATCACTACTATGTGCAAGAAGAGCCGGACCGCCCATCACTACTATGTGCAAGAAGAGCCGGACCGCCCATCACTACTATGTGCAAGAAGAGCCGGACCGCCCATCACTACTATGTGCAAGAAGAGCCGGACCGCCCATCACTAGTATGTGCAAGAAGAGCCGGACCGCCCATCACTAGTATGTGCAAGAAGAGCCGGACCGCCCATCACTACTATGTGCAAGAAGAGCCGGACCGCCCATCACCAGTATGTGCAAGAAGAGCCGGAGCGCCCATCACTACTATGTGCAAGAAGAGCCGGACCGCCCATCACTAGTATGTGCAAGAAGAGCCGGACCGCCCATCACTACTATGTGCAAGAAGAGCCGGACCGCCCATCACTACTATGTGCAAGAAGAGCCGGACCGCCCATCACTACTATGTGCAAGAAGAGCCGGACCGCCCATCACTACTATGTGCAAGAAGAGCCGGACCGCCCATCACTACTATGTGCAAGAAGAGCCGGACCGCCCATCACTACTATGTGCAAGAAGAGCCGGACCGCCCATCACTACTATGTGCAAGAAGAGCCGGACCGCCCATCACTACTATGTGCAAGAAGAGCCGGACCGCCCATCACTACTATGTGCAAGAAGAGCCGGACCGCCCATCACTACTATGTGCAAGAAGAGCCGGACCGCCCATCACTAGTATGTGCAAGAAGAGCCGGACCGCCCATCACTAGTATGTGCAAGAAGAGCCGGACCGCCCATCACTACTATGTGCAAGAAGAGCCGGACCGCCCATCACCAGTATGTGCAAGAAGAGCCGGAGCGCCCATCACTACTATGTGCAAGAAGAGCCGGACCGCCCATCACTAGTATGTGCAAGAAGAGCCGGACCGCCCATCACTACTATGTGCAAGAAGAGCCGGACCGCCCATCACTACTATGTGCAAGAAGAGCCGGACCGCCCATCACTACTATGTGCAAGAAGAGCCGGACCGCCCATCACTACTATGTGCAAGAAGAGCCGGAGCGCCCATCACTACTATGTGCAAGAAGAGCCGGACCGCCCATCACTACTATGTGCAAGAAGAGCCGGACCGCCCATCACTAGTATGTGCAAGAAGAGCCGGACCGCCCATCACTAGTATGTGCAAGAAGAGCCGGAGCGCCCATCACTACTATGTGCAAGAAGAGCCGGACCGCCCATCACTACTATGTGCAAGAAGAGCCGGACCGCCCATCACTACTATGTGCAAGAAGAGCCGGACCGCCCATCACTAGTATGTGCAAGAAGAGCCGGACCGCCCATCACTAGTATGTGCAAGAAGAGCCGGACCGCCCATCACTACTATGTGCAAGAAGAGCCGGACCGCCCATCACCAGTATGTGCAAGAAGAGCCGGAGCGCCCATCACTACTATGTGCAAGAAGAGCCGGACCGCCCATCACTAGTATGTGCAAGAAGAGCCGGACCGACCATCACTACTCTGTGCAAGAAGAGCCGGACCGCCCATCACTACTATGTGCAAGAAGAGCCGGACCGCCCATCACTACTATGTGCAAGAAGAGCCGGACCGCCCATCACTACTATGTGCAAGAAGAGCCGGACCGCCCATCACTACTATGTGCAAGAAGAGCCGGACCGCCCATCACTACTATGTGCAAGAAGAGCCGGACCGCCCATCACTACTATGTGCAAGAAGAGCCGGACCGCCCATCACTATGTGCAAGAAGAGCCGGACCGCCCATCAATACTATGTGCAAGAAGAGCCGGTCCGCCCATCACTACTATGTGCAAGAAGAGCCGGACCGCCCATCACTACTATGTGCAAGAAGAGCCGGACCGCCCATCACTACTATGTGCAAGAAGAGCCGGACCGCCCATCACTACTATGTGCAAGAAGAGCCGGACCGCCCATCACTACTATGTGCAAGAAGAGCCAGACCGCCCATCACTAGTATGTGCAAGAAGAGCCGGACCGCCCATCACTACTATGTGCAAGAAGAGCCGGACCGCCCATCACTACTATGTGCAAGAAGAGCCGGACCGCCCATCACTAGTATGTGCAAGAAGAGCCGGACCGCCCATCACTACTATGTGCAAGAAGAGCCGGACCGCCCATCACGACTATGTGCAAGAAGAGCCGGACCGCCCATCACTAGTATGTGCAAGAAGAGCCGGACCGCCCATCACTAGTATGTGCAAGAAGAGCCGGACCGCCCATCACTAGTATGTGCAAGAAGAGCCGGACCGCCCATCACTACTATGTGCAAGAAGAGCCGGACCGCCCATCACTACTATGTGCAAGAAGAGCCGGACCGCCCATCACTACTATGTGCAAGAAGAGCCGGACCGCCCATCACTACTATGTGCAAGAAGAGCCGGACCGCCCATCACTACTATGTGCAAGAAGAGCCGGACCGCCCATCACTACTATGTGCAAGAAGAGCCGGACCGCCCATCACTACTATGTGCAAGAAGAGCCGGACCGCCCATCACTACTATGTGCAAGAAGAGCCGGACCGCCCATTACCAGTATGTGCAAGAAGAGCCGGAGCGCCCATCACTACTATGTGCAAGAAGAGCCGGACCGCCCATCACTAGTATGTGCAAGAAGAGCCGGACCGCCCATCACTACTATGTGCAAGAAGAGCCGGACCGCCCATCACTACTATGTGCAAGAAGAGCCGGACCGCCCATCACTACTATGTGCAAGAAGAGCCGGACCGCCCATCACTACTATGTGCAAGAAGAGCCGGACCGCCCATCACTACTATGTGCAAGAAGAGCCGGACCGCCCATCACTACTATGTGCAAGAAGAGCCGGACCGCCCATCACTAGTATGTGCAAGAAGAGCCGGACCGCCCATCACTAGTATGTGCAAGAAGAGCCGGACCGCCCATCACTACTATGTGCAAGAAGAGCCGGACCGCCCATCACCAGTATGTGCAAGAAGAGCCGGAGCGCCCATCACTACTATGTGCAAGAAGAGCCGGACCGCCCATCACTAGTATGTGCAAGAAGAGCCGGACCGCCCATCACTACTATGTGCAAGAAGAGCCGGACCGCCCATCACTACTATGTGCAAGAAGAGCCGGACCGCCCATCACTACTATGTGCAAGAAGAGCCGGACCGCCCATCACTACTATGTGCAAGAAGAGCCGGACCGCCCATCACTACTATGTGCAAGAAGAGCCGGACCGCCCATCACTACTATGTGCAAGAAGAGCCGGACCGCCCATCACTACTATGTGCAAGAAGAGCCGGACCGCCCATCACTACTATGTGCAAGAAGAGCCGGACCGCCCATCACTACTATGTGCAAGAAGAGCCGGACCGCCCATCACTACTATGTGCAAGAAGAGCCGGACCGCCCATCACTAGTATGTGCAAGAAGAGCCGGACCGCCCATCACTAGTATGTGCAAGAAGAGCCGGACCGCCCATCACTACTATGTGCAAGAAGAGCCGGACCGCCCATCACCAGTATGTGCAAGAAGAGCCGGAGCGCCCATCACTACTATGTGCAAGAAGAGCCGGACCGCCCATCACTAGTATGTGCAAGAAGAGCCGGACCGCCCATCACTACTATGTGCAAGAAGAGCCGGACCGCCCATCACTACTATGTGCAAGAAGAGCCGGACCGCCCATCACTACTATGTGCAAGAAGAGCCGGACCGCCCATCACTACTATGTGCAAGAAGAGCCGGAGCGCCCATCACTACTATGTGCAAGAAGAGCCGGACCGCCCATCACTACTATGTGCAAGAAGAGCCGGACCGCCCATCACTAGTATGTGCAAGAAGAGCCGGACCGCCCATCACTAGTATGTGCAAGAAGAGCCGGAGCGCCCATCACTACTATGTGCAAGAAGAGCCGGACCGCCCATCACTACTATGTGCAAGAAGAGCCGGACCGCCCATCACTACTATGTGCAAGAAGAGCCGGACCGCCCATCACTAGTATGTGCAAGAAGAGCCGGACCGCCCATCACTAGTATGTGCAAGAAGAGCCGGACCGCCCATCACTACTATGTGCAAGAAGAGCCGGACCGCCCATCACCAGTATGTGCAAGAAGAGCCGGAGCGCCCATCACTACTATGTGCAAGAAGAGCCGGACCGCCCATCACTAGTATGTGCAAGAAGAGCCGGACCGACCATCACTACTCTGTGCAAGAAGAGCCGGACCGCCCATCACTACTATGTGCAAGAAGAGCCGGACCGCCCATCACTACTATGTGCAAGAAGAGCCGGACCGCCCATCACTAGTATGTGCAAGAAGAGCCGGACCGCCCATCACTACTATGTGCAAGAAGAGCCGGACCGCCCATCACTACTATGTGCAAGAAGAGCCGGACCGCCCATCACTAGTATGTGCAAGAAGAGCCGGACCGCCCATCACTACTATGTGCAAGAAGAGCCGGACCGCCCATCACTACTATGTGCAAGAAGAGCCGGACCGCCCATCACTAGTATGTGCAAGAAGAGCCGGACCGCCCATCACTAGTATGTGCAAGAAGAGCCGGACCGCCCATCACTAGTATGTGCAAGAAGAGCCGGACCGCCCATCACTACTATGTGCAAGAAGAGCCGGACCGCCCATCACTACTATGTGCAAGAAGAGCCGGACCGCCCATCACCAGTATGTGCAAGAAGAGCCGGAGCGCCCATCACTACTATGTGCAAGAAGAGCCGGACCGCCCATCACTAGTATGTGCAAGAAGAGCCGGACCGACCATCACTACTCTGTGCAAGAAGAGCCGGACCGCCCATCACTACTATGTGCAAGAAGAGCCGGACCGCCCATCACTACTATGTGCAAGAAGAGCCGGACCGCCCATCACTAGTATGTGCAAGAAGAGCCGGACCGCCCATCACTACTATGTGCAAGAAGAGCCGGACCGCCCATCACTACTATGTGCAAGAAGAGCCGGACCGCCCATCACTAGTATGTGCAAGAAGAGCCGGACCGCCCATCACTACTATGTGCAAGAAGAGCCGGACCGCCCATCACTACTATGTGCAAGAAGAGCCGGACCGCCCATCACTAGTATGTGCAAGAAGAGCCGGACCGCCCATCACTAGTATGTGCAAGAAGAGCCGGACCGCCCATCACTAGTATGTGCAAGAAGAGCCGGACCGCCCATCACTACTATGTGCAAGAAGAGCCGGACCGCCCATCACTACTATGTGCAAGAAGAGCCGGACCGCCCATCACTACTATGTGCAAGAAGAGCCGGACCGCCCATCACTACTATGTGCAAGAAGAGCCGGACCGCCCATCACTACTATGTGCAAGAAGAGCCGGACCGCCCATCACTACTATGTGCAAGAAGAGCCGGACCGCCCATCACTACTATGTGCAAGAAGAGCCGGACCGCCCATCACTACTATGTGCAAGAAGAGCCGGACCGCCCATCACTACTATGTGCAAGAAGAGCCGGACCGCCCATTACCAGTATGTGCAAGAAGAGCCGGAGCGCCCATCACTACTATGTGCAAGAAGAGCCGGACCGCCCATCACTAGTATGTGCAAGAAGAGCCGGACCGCCCATCACTACTATGTGCAAGAAGAGCCGGACCGCCCATCACTACTATGTGCAAGAAGAGCCGGACCGCCCATCACTACTATGTGCAAGAAGAGCCGGACCGCCCATCACTACTATGTGCAAGAAGAGTCGGACCGCCCATCACTACTATGTGCAAGAAGAGCCGGACCGCCCATCACTACTATGTGCAAGAAGAGCCGGACCGCCCATCACTAGTATGTGCAAGAAGAGCCGGACCGCCCATCACTAGTATGTGCAAGAAGAGCCGGACCGCCCATCACTACTATGTGCAAGAAGAGCCGGACCGCCCATCACCAGTATGTGCAAGAAGAGCCGGAGCGCCCATCACTACTATGTGCAAGAAGAGCCGGACCGCCCATCACTAGTATGTGCAAGAAGAGCCGGACCGCCCATCACTACTATGTGCAAGAAGAGCCGGACCGCCCATCACTACTATGTGCAAGAAGAGCCGGACCGCCCATCACTACTATGTGCAAGAAGAGCCGGACCGCCCATCACTACTATGTGCAAGAAGAGCCGGACCGCCCATCACTACTATGTGCAAGAAGAGCCGGACCGCCCATCACTACTATGTGCAAGAAGAGCCGGACCGCCCATCACTACTATGTGCAAGAAGAGCCGGACCGCCCATCACTACTATGTGCAAGAAGAGCCGGACCGCCCATCACTACTATGTGCAAGAAGAGCCGGATCGCCCATCACTACTATGTGCAAGAAGAGCCGGACCGCCCATCACTAGTATGTGCAAGAAGAGCCGGACCGCCCATCACTAGTATGTGCAAGAAGAGCCGGACCGCCCATCACTACTATGTGCAAGAAGAGCCGGACCGCCCATCACCAGTATGTGCAAGAAGAGCCGGAGCGCCCATCACTACTATGTGCAAGAAGAGCCGGACCGCCCATCACTAGTATGTGCAAGAAGAGCCGGACCGCCCATCACTACTATGTGCAAGAAGAGCCGGACCGCCCATCACTACTATGTGCAAGAAGAGCCGGACCGCCCATCACTACTATGTGCAAGAAGAGCCGGACCGCCCATCACTACTATGTGCAAGAAGAGCCGGAGCGCCCATCACTACTATGTGCAAGAAGAGCCGGACCGCCCATCACTACTATGTGCAAGAAGAGCCGGACCGCCCATCACTAGTATGTGCAAGAAGAGCCGGACCGCCCATCACTAGTATGTGCAAGAAGAGCCGGAGCGCCCATCACTACTATGTGCAAGAAGAGCCGGACCGCCCATCACTACTATGTGCAAGAAGAGCCGGACCGCCCATCACTACTATGTGCAAGAAGAGCCGGACCGCCCATCACTAGTATGTGCAAGAAGAGCCGGACCGCCCATCACTAGTATGTGCAAGAAGAGCCGGACCGCCCATCACTACTATGTGCAAGAAGAGCCGGACCGCCCATCACCAGTATGTGCAAGAAGAGCCGGAGCGCCCATCACTACTATGTGCAAGAAGAGCCGGACCGCCCATCACTAGTATGTGCAAGAAGAGCCGGACCGACCATCACTACTCTGTGCAAGAAGAGCCGGACCGCCCATCACTACTATGTGCAAGAAGAGCCGGACCGCCCATCACTACTATGTGCAAGAAGAGCCGGACCGCCCATCACTACTATGTGCAAGAAGAGCCGGAGCGCCCATCACTACTATGTGCAAGAAGAGCCGGACCGCCCATCACTACTATGTGCAAGAAGAGCCGGACCGCCCATCACTAGTATGTGCAAGAAGAGCCGGACCGCCCATCACTACTATGTGCAAGAAGAGCCGGACCGCCCATCACTACTATGTGCAAGAAGAGCCGGACCGCCCATCACTACTATGTGCAAGAAGAGCCGGACCGCCCATCACTACTATGTGCAAGAAGAGCCGGACCGCCCATCACTAGTATGTGCAAGAAGAGCCGGACCGCCCATCACTACAATGTGCAAGAAGAGCCGGACCGCCCATCACTACTATGTGCAAGAAGAGCCGGACCGCCCATCACTACTATGTGCAAGAAGAGCCGGACCGCCCATCACTACTATGTGCAAGAAGAGCCGGACCGCCCATCACTAGTATGTGCAAGAAGAGCCGGAGCGCCCATCACTAGTATGTGCAAGAAGAGCCGGACCGCCCATCACTACTATGTGCAAGAAGAGCCGGACCGCCCATCACTACTATGTGCAAGAAGAGCCGGACCGCCCATCACTACTATG
Source organism: Ranitomeya imitator (assembly GCF_032444005.1). Taxonomy (NCBI): domain Eukaryota; kingdom Metazoa; phylum Chordata; class Amphibia; order Anura; family Dendrobatidae; genus Ranitomeya; species Ranitomeya imitator. Next base: position 555,444,869 of record NC_091282.1, on the reverse strand, counting down.
TGCAAGAAGAGCCGGACCGACCATCACCACTATGTGCAAGAAGAGCCGGACCGCCCATCACTACTATGTGCAAGAAGAGCCGGACCGCCCATCACTACTATGTGCAAGAAGAGCCGGAGCGCCCATCACTACTATGTGCAAGAAGAGCCGGACCGCCCATCACTACTATGTGCAAGAAGAGCCGGACCGCCCATCACTACTATGTGCAAGAAGAGCCGGACCGCCCATCACTACTATGTGCAAGAAGAGCCGGACCGCCCATCACCAGTATGTGCAAGAAGAGCCGGAGCGCCCATCACTACTATGTGCAAGAAGAGCCGGACCGCCCATCACTACTATGTGCAAGAGCCGGACCGACCATCACTACTATGTGCAAGAAGAGCCGGACCGCCCATCACTACTATGTGCAAGAAGAGCCGGACCGCCCATCACTACTATGTGCAAGAAGAGCCGGACCGCCCATCACTAGTATGTGCAAGAAGAGCCGGAGCGCCCATCACTAGTATGTGCAAGAAGAGCCGGACCGCCCATCACTACTATGTGCAAGAAGAGCCGGACCGCCCATCACTACTATGTGCAAGAAGAGCCGGACCGCCCATCACTACTATGTGCAAGAAGAGCCGGACCGACCATCACCACTATGTGCAAGAAGAGCCGGACCGCCCATCACTACTATGTGCAAGAAGAGCCGGACCGCCCATCACTACTATGTGCAAGAAGAGCCGGAGCGCCCATCACTACTATGTGCAAGAAGAGCCGGACCGCCCATCACTACTATGTGCAAGAAGAGCCGGATCGCCCATCACTACTATGTGCAAGAAGAGCCGGACCGCCCATCACTACTATGTGCAAGAAGAGCCGGACCGCCCATCACTACTATGTGCAAGAAGAGCCGGACCGCCCATCACCAGTATGTGCAAGAAGAGCCGGAGCGCCCATCACTACTATGTGCAAGAAGAGCCGGACCGCCCATCACTACTATGTGCAAGAGCCGGACCGACCATCACTACTATGTGCAAGAAGAGCCGGACCGCCCATCACTACTATGTGCAAGAAGAGCCGGACCGCCCATCACTAGTATGTGCAAGAAGAGCCGGACCGCCCATCACTACTATGTGCAAGAAGAGCCGGACCGCCCATCACTACTATGTGCAAGAAGAGCCGGACCGACCATCACTACTATGTGCAAGAAGAGCCGGACCGCCCATCACTACTATGTGCAAGAAGAGCCGGACCGACCATCACTACTATGTGCAAGAAGAGCCGGACCGCCCATCACTACTATGTGCAAGAAGAGCCGGACCGCCCATCACTACTATGTGCAAGAAGAGCCGGACCGACCATCACTACTATGTGCAAGAAGAGCCGGACCGCCCATCACTAGTAGGGGGAGTTGGTTCCTCCCTCCAGGCACTGTGACTGCAGGGAATAATATCCCTGCCGCAGCCCGTGGCACGAGGCACAAGTGTCTGACAACAACACGTGAGCGGATGCATTAGTTCTGCTGCAACCAATCCGATTCCTCTAGCTACTCTCACGAGCGCAAATAAAACAGAAAGCAGTGATATGATTGGCTGCTGTGTGTTCGCACGAGCTTTCAGAACAGTCTCTCGGTATCGCTTTACGATACACCGCCCTCTAGTGGGCAGGACGGGAACAGCGCGGAATGATCGCCCCTTTCCGATTGATTCTGCCATTTCTGTGGAGGCCGTGACGTCAGATGAACCAGGAGCTAGGCTCACACACTTCTAGGGAGCTGATTGGCTGCGCGCGGCCTCCGGAAGGCGGAAGTGTGTGACCGGTGAGCTGGCTGCTGCTGTGGCAGGATGATCGGGGACCTATTGCTGTTCGGGTAAGAGCGGGCACAGGGATCTGGGCGAGCTCTGTATGACGTCATGTGTGCACAGGGAGATGGCAGCTGTGACGTAGCACTCTGTTCTGTACAGCAGATCTCTGCTGTGCCCTGCGCTTAACCCCTTCCTGGCACCAGGTCGGCATAATCCCTTTAATGCCCCCTCTGACAGCGCTGGACAAGGGCCGTTATCCTTTTGTTCTTCCATTTTGGAGTTCTAATTTTTTTTTCTTTTCAACATGACTTTATTTACTGCCAAGATTAATTTATCATTTTCATAAATTGGAATTGTACGGACATACCAGACATGTTGTGGGGTGTTTGTTTTTCAAACTTTAACTTTTCGTGTTGCATTATATGGCAAAACCCCACTGTCTTCATGGGAGACGGAACAACAGGGTCTGGCAGCAGCCCCCGACTGCAGTGGGGTCCGAAACTGTAATGCTAGCGTATGGGACCCCCTGTAAATATTGCAGATGTGTTAGGTGTGCATTACATACATGGGCTCCCAGTACACATTGGAAAAAAGACCTTTCTAAGCCTCCGTCCCACAAAGCGCCTCGCTATGGACCAACCATGAATAATACAGGAACCCTTCTGCCCTAACGTCTGATGCTGCGGAGGTAGCACCCTAGTGTTAGCGCCCTGCCTCAGGAAGCCCTATGTAACCATATTACACCCAAATGCCTCTGTATACACTTATGGCACCAGATGATGCAAAAGGCCATCAGAAGGTAATAAATGGATGTGCCTCATCCTCCACCATCAGGGGTGCTGCAATGGGGACCCCATGTACCCCTTCCTATGCTAACCTATTCCTGGGCTTGTGGGAAGAAATTACAGCTTTTGGCAGTGATCACATGTGGTGGCACCCATTCATTGGGCTATGGTATAGGTATACTGCCGCCATTTTTATCTTGGTCTGGGACTAGTGACCGCTTTCTCGAGTTCGTCAGTGAGCTGTGTCTGATTCACAGCAGAATTTAATCTTTATCAATTGCCTTACCTGGATGAACTAATCAGAAAAGAGCAGGATGGCAATTGGGGCACAATGACCCTCAAGCACCAACAGCCTACTAAAATTGGGAAAAGGGAATACCAAAAGGCCGTGTTTTGTGCCTTAGGAGGAATTGTTCAAACATCATGGACTTTAACACATAAGCATTGGACATGGTCACCAGGATTAGGGAAAAATGGTATCCACCACATCTTCTAGGTTCCATACAATCACATGCAGGAAAAACGGGATAGACCACACAAAACCTAGAGGACAAGAAAAGATGGGATAACATGAGTCAGAGGTACCTTCAACAATCAGCGTGATCAAATCTGTGGTATCCTCAGGAAACACCGTGCCATACACCTGGCTGACCCGGACCTGAAGAATGTAATGGCATCGTCCCTTAGTGTAACTTTCAGGAAAGGACGACGAACAAGTCACTACTTTTAATTGCTTCATGGTTTCTGAACCCTGAAGCAGTTAAAAGTAGTGACCAAGGAGTGAACCCCCTGTACACAGCCATTTTACATTGCAGTGCATTAAGTTCATTTTTGTGGAGCTCTTTTAGGGGGATTTCAGGCACATACTCTTATTGTGCAGTATGTGAAATCTCTGCTTGTAGTACAACTGGATGTTTCTTCAGGGCATGTGTCCACAGGGCGTAATCCCAGCGCTTTGGACGCAGCGGATACCCCACTCCGCCCAAAGCGCTGCCCACTTTTGTACGTGCGGTGATGAGGAATCACCGCATCCTATACATAGACTGTGTAATTTATCTTATGGAGACTGAGCGTCACCACAAGATAAATAGACATGTAGCGGTCTATAAAGACGCGCCGCATGTCCGGTTACGCAGGTCTGCCACTCATAAAATCCCATCCACTGTGCTGTACATCTGGCGGCTGCAGATTGGACGCTGCGGCTGTACGCAGCGTCCAATCCGCAGCATATACTGAAGGAATATGCCCCATGGAAACCTACCCTCAGCGGTTTTTCTGCTTTTTCACCTCTCTTTCCAAGGCTCTGAAATCATAGGTGCTGCTGACCTGTGATAGCATCATCTGGGAAGGGTCTATCTATGGTGAGCAAGGCTGTAATCACTCCAATGCTCATTGTTGGACTCCTGCAGACGACCGCTTGTATCAGACGAATGCCATCAGTGAATCTGATAGGTAGCCTTTGTACCCATGATATTGTATGAGGCTATTGTCCCCCTGACCAAAATCATCAATACAAGTCTATAGGTCTGTTGAAGACCTCAGGCCGCACACGGACAGACATAATGGAGAAGGTGGAGACGTGTGGGTTTATTTTTTTACTTCTTTGAGATAAACTGATGCCACTTTGAAGAATCTGAGAAAACAAAAAAACACACCAAGCGCACTACTAATATATTGTATACAATGAGTATCAGCTGGGGTGCAAAAAGTGGCCAAAGTACAAACCGGAAAAAAAAAAAAGAGAAGCCACTATATACATGCACACCACAGGCGTATGAGACGACAATGAATCATATAAAGAAACAAGAATTTTATTGGCAAACCACACAAAAAGTTTAAAACATAATTAAAAACAATACATATAAACAACTTGGTCCATGTATGAATATAAACATATAGTATTTCAATACACAATCACATGCCTGCATGAAACATGAAAGAAAACCTATCCCCTGGCTCATGGGACTAGAATAAGAACATACCATGACCTGGACACAGACCAAACTGATGGAGACGTATCCGCAAGGAGCGGTAAAAGTACCTAGCTGCAGTATAACATAGTGACCCATAAAAGACCACTGGTGAAAACACTTGGGGAATACCCCCCAACAAATAGGCAGGCCAGGCAGTGCCAAGAGTATGTATAATTAATGGGTTAAATAACCCATAGTTGAGCCGAGGAATGCAATATTACCCAGAGGAGAAACGGGACAAAATCCTTGCGGATACGTCTCCATCAGTTTGGTGGTTTAGGGCGCTCCATTCTGCCCAGAAAGGTGTGGGGTGGTTTTGTGGTAATTCTGTGGCCACACATGAAAATCATTTTAAAGGGAACCTGTGACTAGCTTCATGCAGCATGAATCGGCCCTGGCCACATGGTTGCAGGTGTTTTCGGAAACGCTGTGGTGGATCAGGGTGCACCTGGGGCTGAAAGGTCTCCCTCTATGTGCACCCATGAAAGAGACCTGTGAAGTTGTCCATGGGCATCATCGGACTGGCTGGCTCTCCCTATAGTCACTGGCTGGCTTCTAAGGCTATGTGCACACGTTGCAGATTATTTGCGGTTTTCTAGCGTTTTTGCGCTATAAAAATGCTATAAAACCGCAAATAATCTGCATACATTAAGCATCCTATCATTTTTAATGAAATCCGCAATTTCTGTGCACATGATGTGCGTTTTTCCACATGAAAAACGCATTGCGGAAAAATAATGAACCTGCGCATTAATTTTGCGTTTTTTTCCCGTGGTTTTCACACTGTCTAATGCATTGGGAAATGTCCGGAAAAAACGTGCAAAAACCGCGTCAAAAACGCGCAAAAAAAACGCATGCAGATTTCATGCGGAAATCTGCCAGAAATGTCCGGATTTTCACAGGAATTTTCTGCATGAATTTCTGAACTGAACGTGTGCACATAGCCTTACACTGTTTTCTCTGCAACTCAGGAGCTCTTTAACCCCTTCCCGACCCATGACGCCACGTAGGCGTCATGAAAGTCGGTGCCAATCCGACCCATGACGCTTATGTGGCGTCATGGAAAGATCGCGTCCCTGCAGATCCGGTGAAAGGGTTAACTCCCATTTCACCCAATCTGCAGGGACAGGGGGAGTGGTAGTTTAGCCCAGGGGGGGTGGCTTCACCCCCTCGTGGCTACGATCGCTCTGATTGGCAGTTTCACTTTCAACAGCCAATCAGAGCGATTTGTAATATTTCACCTATTATAACTGGTGAAATATTACAATCCAGCCATGGCCGATGCTGAAATATCATCGGCCATGGCTGGAAATACTAATGTGCCCCCACCCCACCCCACCGATCGCCCCCGCAGCCCCCCGATCTGGCCGGTACACTGCTCCGGCTCCCCTCCGTCCAGTGCTCCGCTCCCCCCCGTGCTCTTGTCCGCTCCCCCCGTGCTCCAATCACCCCCCCTGCACTCCGATCCACCCCCCCGGTGCTGCGTTCCACCCCCCCGGTGCTGCGTTCCACCCCCCCGTGCTCCATTCCAGCCCCCCCGTGCTCCGTTCCACGCCCCCCGTGCTCCGTTCCACCCCTCCCGCGCTCCGATTCCCCCCCCCCCCCCGTGGTCCCCCCCCACCCCATCATACTTACCGATCCAGCCGGGGTCCCGTCCGTCTTCTCCCTGGGCGCCGCCATCTTCCAAAATGGCGGGCGCATGCGCAGTGCGCCCGCCGAATCTGCCGGCCGCAGATTCGTTCCAAAGTGCATTTTGATCACTGAGATAGATTATATCTCAGTGATCAAAATAAAAAAAATAATAAATGACCCCCCCCCTTTGTCACCCCCATAGGTAGGGACAATAAAAAAATAAAGAAATTTTTTTTTTTCCACTAATGTTAGAATAGGGTTAGGGGTAGGGTTAGGGTTTCGGTATGTGCACACGTATTCTGGTCCTCTGCGGATTTTTCCGCTGCGGATTTGATAAATCCGCAGTGCTAAACCGCTGCGGATTTACGGCGTTTTTTTCTGCGCATTTCACTGCGGTTTTACAACTGCGATTTTCTATTGGAGCAGTTGTAAAACCGCTGCGGAATCCGCACAAAGAAGTGACATGCTGCGGAATGTAAACCGCTGCGTTTCCGTGCAGTTTTTCCGCAGCATGTGTACAGGGATTTTTGTTTCCCGTAGGTTTACATTGAACTGTAAACTCATGGGAAACTGCTGCGGATCTGCAGCGTTTTCCGCAGCGTGTGCACATACCTTTAGAATTAGGCTATGTGCACACTGTGCGGATTTGGCTGCGGATTGGCCGCTGCGGATTCGCAGCAGTGTTCCATCAGGTTTACAGTACCATGTAAACATATGAAAAACCAAATCCGCTGTGCCCATGGTGCGGAAAATACCGCGCGGAAACGCTGCGTTGTATTTTCCGCAGCATGTCAATTCTTTGTGCGGATTCCGCAGCGTTTTACACCTGTTCCTCAATATGAATCCGCAGGTGAAATCCGCACAAAAAACACTGGAAATCCACGGAAAATCCGCAGGTAAAACGCAGTGCCTTTTACCCGCGGATTTTTCAAAAATGGTGCGGAAATATCTCACACGAATCCGCAACGTGGGCACATAGCCTTAGGGTTAGGGTTGTGGTTAGGGTTGTGATTAGGGTTATGGCTACAGTTGGGATTAGGGTTAGGGGTGTGTTGGGGTTAGTGTTGAAGGTAGAATTGAGGGGTTTCCACTGTTTAGGCACATCAGGGGTCTCCAAACGCAACATGGCGCCACCATTGATTCCAGCCAATCTCGTATTCAAAAAGTCAAATGGTGCTCCCTCACTTCCGAGCCCTGACGTGTGCCCAAACAGTGGTTTACCCCCACATATGGGGTACCAGCATACTCAGGACAAACTGCGCAACAATTACTGGGGTCCAATTTCTCCTGTAACCCTTGGGAATCTAAAAAAATGCTTGCTAAAACATAATTTTTGAGGAAAGAAAAATGATTTTTTATTTTCACGGCTCTGCGTTGTAAACGTCTGTGAAGCATTTGGGGGTTCAAAGTGCTCACCACATATCTAGATAAGTTCCTTGGGGGGTCTAGTTTCTAAAATGGGGTCACTTGTGGGGGTTTCTACTGTTTAGGCACACCAGGGGCTCTGCAAACGCAACGTGACACCCGCAGACCATTCCATCAAAGTCTGCATTTCAAAAGTCACTACTTCCCTTCTGAGCCCCGACGTGTGCCCAAACAGTGGTTTACCCCCACTCATGGGGTGTCAGCGTACTCAGGAGAAACTGGACAACAACTTTTGGGGTCCAATTTCTCCTGTAACCCTTGGGAAAATAAAAAATTCTGGGCTAAATAATTATTTTTGAGGAAAGAAAACGTATTTATTATTTTTACGGCTCTGCATTATAAACTTCTATGAAGCACTTGGGGGTTGAAAGTGCTCACCACACATCTAGATAAGTTCCTTTGGGGGTCTAGTTTCCAAAATGGGTTCACTTGTGGGGGGTTTCTACTGTTAAGCCACATCAGGGGCTCTGCAAACGCAACGTGACGCCCACAGAGCATTCCATCAAAGTCTGCATTTCAAAACGTCACTACTTCACTTCCGAGCCCCGGCATGTGCCCAAACAGTGATTTACCCCCACATATGGGGTATCAGCGTACTCAGGAGAAACTGGACAACAACTTTTGGGGTCAAATTTCTCCTGTTACCCTTGGGAAAATAAAAAATTGCAGGCTAAAAGATCATTTTTGAGAAAATAATTTTTTTTTTTTTATTTTCATGGCTCTGCGTTATAAACTTCTGTGAAGCACTTGGGGGTTCAAAGTCCTCACCACACATCTAGATTAGTTCCTTTGGGGGTCTAGTTTCCAAAATGGTGTCATTTCTTGGGGATCTCCAATGTTTAGGCACACAGGGGCTCTCCAAACGTGACATGGTGTCCGCTAATGATTGGAGCTAATTTTCCATTTAAAAAGCCAAATGGCGTGCCATCCCTTCCGAGCCCTGCCGTGCGCCCAAACAGTGGTTTACCCCCACATATGGGGTATCAGCGTACTCAGGACAAACTGGACAACAATATTTGGGGTCTAATTTCTCCTATTATCCTTGGCAAAATAGGAAATTCCAGGTTAAAAAATCATTTTTGAGGAAAGAAAAATTATTTTTTATTTTCATGGCTCTGCGTTATAAACTTCTGTGAAGCACCTTGGGGTTTAAAGTGCTCAATATGCATCTAGATAAGTTCCTTGGGGGGTCTAGTTTCCAAAATGGGGTCACTTGTGGGGGAGCTTCAATGTTTAGGCACACAGGGGCTCTCCAAACGCGACATGGTGTCCGCTAACAATTGGAGCTAATTTTCCATTCAAAAAGTCAAATGGCGCGCCTTCCCTTCCGAGCCCTGCCGAGTGCCCAAACAGTGGTTTACCCCCACATATGAGGTATCGACGTACTCGGGAGAAATTGCCCAACAAATTTTATGATCCATTTTATCCTACTGCCCATGTGAAAATGAAAAAATTGAGGCGAAAAGAATTTTTTTGTGAAAAAAAAGTACTTTTTCATTTTTACAGATCAATTTGTGAAGCACCTGAGGGTTTAAAGTGCTCACTAGGCATCTAAATAAGTTCCTTGGGGGGTCTAGTTTCCAAAATGGGGTCACTTGTGGGGGAGCGCCAATGTTTAGGCACACAGGAGCTATCCAAACGCGACATGGTGTCCGCTAACGATGGAAATAATTTTTCATTCAAAAAGTCAAATGGCGCTCCTTCCCTTCCGAGCCTTACCATGTGCCCAAACAGTGGTTTACCCCCACATATGAGGTATCGGCGTACTCAGGAGAAATTGCCCAACACATTTTAGGATCCATTTTATCCTGTTGCCCATGTGAAAATGAAAAAATTGAGGCTAAAAGAATTTTTTTGTGAAAAAAAAGTACTTTTTCATTTTTACGGATCAATTTGTGAAGCACCTGGGGGTTCAAAGTGCTCACTATGCATCTAGATAAGTTCCTTGGGGCGTCTAGTTTCCAAAATGGGGTCACTTGTGGGGGAGCTCCAATTTTTAGGCACACGGGGGCTCTCCAAACGTGACATGGTGTCCGCTAAAGAGTGGAGCCAATTTTTGATTCAAAAAGTCAAATGGCGCTCCTTCCCTTCCAAGCCCTGCCGTCCGCCCAAACAGTGGTTTACCCCCACATATGAGGTATCAGCGTACTCAGGACAAATTGCACAACAACTTTCGTGGTTCAGTTTCTCCTTTTACCATTGGGAAAATAAAAAAATTGTTGCTAAAAGATAATTTTTGTGACTAAAAAGTTAAATGTTCATTTTTTTCTTCCATGTTGCTTCTGCTGCTGTGAAGCACCTGAAGGGTTAATAAACTTCTTGAATGTGGTTTTGAGTACCTTGAGGGGTGCAGTTTTTAGAATGGTGTCACTTTTGGGTATTTTCAGCCATATAGACCCCTCAAACTGACTTCAAATGTGAGGTGGTCCCTAAAAAAATGGTTTTGTAAATTTCGTTGTAAAAATGACAAATCGCTGGTCAAATTTTAACCCTTATAACTTCCTAACAAAAAAAAATGTTGTTTCCAAAATTGTGCTGATGTAAAGTAAACATGTGGGAAATGTTATTTATTAACTATTTTGTGTCACATATCTCTCTGGTTTAACAGAATAAAAATTCAAAATGTGAAAATTGCGAAATTTTCAAAATTTTCGCCAAATTTCCGTTTTTATCACAAATAAACGCAGAATTTATTGACCTAAATTTACCACTAACATGAAGTCCAATATGTCACGGAAAAACAATCTCAGAACCGCTAGGATCCGTTGAAGCGTTCCTGAGTTATTACCTCATAAAGGGACACTGGTCAGAATTGCAAAAAACGGCAAGGTCTTTAAGGTCAAAATAGGCTGGGTCATGAAGGGGTTAAAGGAAACACACCTACTGTGGCTCCAGTCAGGAAGCTAGACTCTGATTTATGCTGCCGGGGGTTTAGACAAAGAATCTCATGTCAGGTCCCCTTGTAATTGTGAGGCTATGTTCACACGTTGCGATTTTCATGTGTGTGGTTTTTTTGTTTTTTTTTTACCTCAGGCAAAACCTGCTCTTTTGGCAGTAAGAAATTTGCCTCAAAAAAGCGGGTTTTGCTGCATTTTTGTCATGGCTCATTTGTCTCTTGTGCATGCTGATAAGGTTCAGTGCATAAAAAAAATAATCTGATTCTACTTCATCAAGTTTTGGCACCAAAAACACAGCAAAACCTGATGCCTGCGGTTTTTCAGTTTGTTTTTTTTGCACTGCTCATTGCTTTTAATGGGTGAAACTCCTGAAAACAAGGTATTACGTAAACTACTAGAGCCAGTGTGTGCATGAGATTTCTGAAATCTCAGACTTTGCTGGTACTGTGAAACTCAGCTGAAAATTTTGCATAAAAAACGCATCAAAAAAACGCAACGTGTGAATATCGCCTGAAAGTGCAGAGACGTTGAATGAGCCTTTGTATGAGCAGAGATGCCTGGTCTCCCTCGCGTGATATTATCCAGTTACATGAGCGCCGCAGTCAGTGATATAACAATCACTGGAACAGCATTGGTGCTGGAGATGACTATATTTTTATTTTGTTCAGGGAACTCTGACGTTTAAAAACAACATTTTGGGCATTTTTTTCCCTTCCATATCACAATCTTTATTAAAAATAGAAATCACACAATTCTTTTCCACCGGGGCATTGTTAGACTCTAACTGCTTGTAGTTTCAGGATTTAACACATGTGCATTAGCCACAATAGTCAGATCCTGGTCGGGTCTTTTGTGCTGAGCATCTTATAAGCGTGTGCACAGATGATTGTGAAGGCGTGGAGCTATGTGTAGCGGTATTACCCGTCACTGAAATCCTGTCTGCTTCCTGAAAGGACAGGAAGTATAAATTTAAAAAAGCTCTAGTGGCCAATGTGAAAATTTCTAATTTATTTTATTTTTTTTAATAAGGATTGTGGTATCAAAAAGTTGTCCAAAACATTAAACGGGTTTGGCAGACTTGTGAATTCTCACACTGTCAGGATTCTCTGGCGCTGACGATGAGATTGTGTGGTCATGGGACGGTAAGTATGCGATATGCATCCTTCCGGGCACATTCCGACTAGAAGTGTGCAGCCTTGTATTGAGCGAGCCCTCGCATGTCTAGTAGGAATGTGGCCAGGAGTATACATATCGCTATAAATTGCTGTGCGTGATATGAGGAGTCACAAGTCTGCAGTCGCTTAGTGACTGAAGATTTATGTGCCAAACCTAGACAACTACTTTAAACATGAACCACAAAATCCTGATTTAATGGGAACCTATCAGAAAGTTTAGCCAGCCAAAACATTTGTATAAGGCCGCCTACACACATCCGTGTTTAAACACATACTTGAAAAACCGGTACCGGCGCCATCAATGTTTACCATCAGTGGTTTCCTAGTGTGGTCGAAGGGAAGCTGTCACCAGGTTTGGCCGATAAGTGATACAGCCATCACCTTTCAGGGCTGATATACAGCATTCTAACATGTGGATGATGCTTCCCTACCTCATCCAGTCTCTCTGGGATCACGCGCCTGCGCTGGTGTACTTATCTGCCCTGACGTCTCTGCTCTTTGACCTTTCCTGGCGCTATGCCGGGGAGACTGGGGGAATGGCATAGGAACGCGTCATCCACAGGAAGCAACAAGAAGGAGGGCGGCATCACAAGAAGATGGGAGGCACCGGACCAAGACCTGTGACGCCCAACAGACCCGACCTCCCTGGGTGAGTATAAAAAAAGGTCCTTTCTTCTCTTACAGGTCGGGTTGGGGCAGACATATAGCATTATAGAATGCTGTATATCAGCCCTGAAACGTGATGGCGTATCTCTTATTGGCCAATCCTCGTGACAGGTTCACTTTAAGGAAATAAATTCCAAAGCTTCTCCTATCCTTTGCAATGTTAAACACGTACAGCACACAGATGCACTCCGTGTGCTGTATGTTCTTTTTTCACGGATCCATATATTTGTATTGGTCCTTGCCATCCGTGCTGCCGGAAAAACATGGAGACGTGCATAGCAGCATGGGATATAATGGGTATGTGCCGCATCCATGAAAAATAAAATTATATCTCACACAAACTGGAAACATGGAAGGGGGCCAGACTGTGTAGCCCTTTAAAAATAGATGCCAGTGAGATCCTTTATGACCCCAAACCGAGGCACCAGCAGCACTAAATCTCATTCTGAAAGTGCAGCGAGGAGTGACGATGCACGAAAGCTGCTCGGCCTCAGCTAGATGTCCTATGGAAGGAAAACCAAAAACGCAGTGTTCCAAGGCATAAATGGCACTTCCAATTATTAAGCCCTAATGAGCTTTATTAAATACAGCTCATAAAAACAACGGGTATTAATAACCCCAGCAATACAGACACAAGATGGTTTAAGATTGGGGGTGAGCAGTTGTGGGAGCCCCAAAATTATTAGGCATAATTTGTACATGATATATATATATTTTTGCACACACATATATAACAATAGAATGTGTATAAATCTGAGTTTGCTAATATTAAATCGAAAACTTATTTGTGCAAATATGCTAATAAATATCCCATACAAGATTATCCGGTAAAAATTGGTATATTGTGAGAGATGGAATGATCATCCACCAAACATATGCTTCATTTTGAACACTTCTACCCATGCTATTATATATATTTCTATATAATGCATTTCTTTTTGAGATGACCTATTATGCCTTATACTATTGAGGTACACAGCACTGCTCACCCGCCAATCTTAAACCATTTTGTGCCTGTATTGCTGGGATTGATTATGCCCGTTGTTTTTCTGAACTGTATTTTATAAAGCTTATTACGTTTTCCTAACCGGAGTCCCCATTTCTGTCCTGGGACATGGTGTTTTTTGTTTTTTTCCCTGGGAGTACAAGTCTCGGTAGTTAATATTTCCTCTCTCTGCCCCGGCTGATTGACAGGTGTGTGACCAGTGGACCAGCGCAGACGACCTGTCAATCATCCAGGAGTGAGTGTTGCCAGGTAGGAAATATGGTACAAGCGGAGACGCTGTAAGTGCACCATCACACCCCAATGCTCTTCCAGCCACAACTTCGAAATGTAATTTTTTTTTTATTCTGGAGTCATAAAGAAACGGACTGCCTTATATCATCTGATAGAGGGCTACAAAACAATAGGTCATTTTCTGATGTCACCGAGTTCCCTAAGGCAGAAGTCTTGAGATAAAGCATGACTTGTATGTTTGTAAACCTTCACTACGTGTATTATTATTATTATAGTACTGGTCTTTACTGTAGTAATCTCTCCTTTTGTCATTCCTCTATTACAGGACCTTGTTGGTGAATGCTGGAGCGGTGCTGAACTTCAAATTGTGAGTTCTCATCACAGAGAATCGGCCAGGGTAACGTGCATAGGTATAAAGTTATTGTCTCCCCCCAGGAGTGCAGGGCCAACACTAGAATAGTGGGGGGTTTAGCATAATCCGTTTTGGCCTCAATATTGGTTGCGGTCGGTGTGGTCTCCATTTGTCCAATTCCACGATATTCTCCTGTGCCGGAGAACAGTCAGGGGGTGTTGCTATTGGGGGCAACGTTCTCCTAGCAGTGATTGATGAATACGATAGTACATAGCTGGAAATACACAATTTTTTGTGTAACAAAACTATACTGTGGAAAGTCATAAAAATGTGATCAAAGTAAAGCCGATTGTCTAAAGTGCTCTCATTAAAAACATGTTTTACTGAACAATAATTGCATAAGTATAACGCAAGGGTGCACAGCCTGCAGTACTGGCTCGTGTGGCACCAACCGTCACTGAAGCCCTCATGTTGGCGGACTTCAATCTGGCAAGAGGTTTTTGCCACCTAATTTGAGAGGAGCATACTGTAGAGACAGAGACCTTGATTCCAGCAGTGTGTGACTTACTGAGCTACTTGCTGTAGTTTTGATAAAATCAGTTACGAGCAGGAGATGATCACCTGGAGGAGTAAGTAACCTGCTGCCATGTAGCCCTTTATATAACCATGTCTTCACTACTGATTGGCAGCTTTCTGCCTATGTACAGTGTACACAGATGGCTGCTAATAAGTGATGTGATTGGCTTCATATATAGCAAAAACATTCAAAGACATGCTAGAGCTGCAGTAAAATAAATAGTGACTCTATCAATACTGCAGCAAGCAGCCCAGTAAGTGATAAATCATCATTCCATCATTCCCCTCTAAGGCTGCGGTCACACTATCAGTATTTGGTCAGTATTTTACATCAGTATTTGTAAGCCAAAACCAGGAGTGGAACAAATAGAGGAAAAGTATAATAGAAACATATTCACCACTTCTGCATTTATCACCCACTCCTGGTTTTGGCTACAAATACTGATGTAAAATACTGACCAAATACTGCGAGTGTGACGGCAGCCTAACTCCTGACCCAGCTGCTCCTTCCCCTGCCAGAGACTTTTGCAGTGACTGATGAGTCATACAGGGGAAAATTGACCTCCTGTTTCTGCATAGAGCTTAGAAGGATTCAGCTCATCAGTTATTAATCACATGATGTCATAGACCTAATGGAAAACAGAAGAATTAGCTGTGTAGAAAGGCAAAATGAGCAAATGCAAGTACACAGTGCTGTATAATATGATGCTTGCAATATATTAAGAGGATAGAAACTTTGACACGACTCTTCCTCCCATCAGACATTTACATATACTGTTATGTACTGTCAATATACCATAAGTGTTTCCGATAGAAATATGTCTTTAACCCCTTCACAACATGCACAGTACTAGTCATGTCCCCCCCCCCCCGCCCCCCTTCCTTTGATATGGGCTCCAGCGGTGAGCCTACATCTTTCCCGGGACATGTCAGCTGTTTTGAACCACTGAAATGTGCCCAGAACAGCTGCGGTTATTAACCTGTCGTCTACCCGCCGTCAAGAGTTTGACAGCACCATGTAACTCTCACTTCCGGCCATTGGGCCGGATATCCGCCAAACTGATGACACCCGTCACGTGATCGCGGGTGTCGTTGGCATGACAACCAGAGCTTTCCTGGTTGTCAATGCCGCCTGGTGGTTGGCGCTCATAGCAAGTCAGCAATTCTGCTATATCCAGGTGATCTGATAATCATCTGTATGTAGCAGAGCCGATCGAGTGGTGCCAGCTTCTAGTCTACAGTGAAGGCTATTGAAGCATGGCAAAAGTAAAAAAAAAAAAGAAAAAATAAAGGTTTTTAAAAATATAAAAGTTCAAATCACCCCTCTTTCGCCCCATTCAAAATAAAACAAGAAAAAAATCAAACATAGACATATTTGGTATCACCGCGTTTAGAATCACCCGATCTATCAATATAAAAAAATAATTAGTCTGATCGCTAAACGGCGTAGCAAGAAAAAAGTCAAAGCTCCAGAATTAAATTTGTTTTTGGTCGCCGCAACATTGCATTAAAATGCAATAACGGGCGATCAAAAGAACGTATCTGCACCAAAATGGTATAATTAGAAACATCAACTCCGCACGCAAAAATTAAGCCCTCACCCGACTCCAGAGCACAAAAAATGTAAACGCTACGGTTCTCGGAAAATTACGCAATTTTTTTTTTTTTTTTTTTAACAAACATTGGAATTCTTTTTCACCACTTAGATAAAGAACCTGTACATGTTTGGTGTCTATGAACTCGTAATGATCTGGGAATCATAATGGCAGGTCAGTTTTAGCATTTGGTGAACATGGTAAAAAAAAATCCCCCCAAAAGTTGTAGAATTGCACTTTTTTTTGCAATTTCACTGCACGTGGAATTTTTTTTCCCACTTTTGAGTAAACAGTATGGTAAAACCAATACCAGTACACGACATGGTAAACCAATGATGTCATTCAAAAGTGCAACTCGTCCCACAAAAAATAAGCCCTCCAATGGCCATATTGACGGAAAAATAAAAAAGTTATGGCTCTGGGAAGAAGGGGAGCGAAAAAACAGAACCGCAAAAGCGAAAAAGGGCTGCGGCGTGAAGGGGTTAAGCTTCATATGGCATAGGAAGCACATGGCGCACACAAGCTGCAGTGAGTGGAGAAATCTTGTCAAATCCAATAAGACTGATCTCTTCTCATATACCCCACTACTAGAATCCTTTCATTTCATCAAGTATGGCTAGTTTGTGACTTGCATGTCATATTCCCAGCAACGTGCCTCTCACAATGGGCCATATTAACATGCAGCATGGACATATTGTGCGCATAAGTCACCATGCGTGTCACATGGCTGGTCACATTGGTACACAGCAGCACATTAACCATGAAGGTTGAGGATTTCCCATAAATGATAGAACTTTTATTACTTGTTCACACAATGTTTTCACCTTTTTTGATCACAGAAAGAAGAAAGACTCCCAGGGATTTGGAGATGATCCCTCAGAAGCAACTACAGGTGTGTACAAGTTTCCAAAAATGTTCTACACAGTGAATGCTAACGGAAAGAAGAAAATCTAATCATTTGTTTGGTGCTGTGAGCCAAATTTGTCCAGTCAGCCTAAAAATGAGTGATGAGCGTGCAGCTACAAAGCCATACATACACGAGGAGCACCACGCGTGGTGGGAAGGTCCTCAGATCATTCTACCATGGTCTTAGTAGTAGTAGAAAGTGCTGCTATGCACTTATCCTGGCACTAGACTGCTGGGACCCTCTGGAAGCCACCATTAAAGGAAATGTGTCATCAGAAGAAGTTGTTTCAGGAGATCCACATGTACGTTAGCCACAATGAACTGACTCTGACCCAATCTCATTATTTTCGCTTGTAATCCGCACGTGAAAGGTCCTTGTGCAGGGTCCGCTGTGACATCACCTATTGGGATTGGTGGATCCTCTGTATAGAGGTGCTAGCTGTCATTGTAAACCTGCCTGTGAAGAAAATGAGACTGCTGAAAAGTCATTGATTTGAAAATATCCCCAGTGGTTAATGTGAATATTGCAAGTATATATAATTTTTTTTTTTTTTTCCTTTGTGTGATATGGTAAAAAAAAAAATTGCAGCAGTTTTCCATGCGTTGTACAGTACCATGTAAACCTATGGAAAACCAAATCCGCAGTGCACATGCTGCGGAAAATACCGTGCAGAATCGCTGCAGTTTATTTTCCGCAGATTCAGCAGCGTTTTACACCTGTTCCATAATTCGAATCCGCAGGTGTAAAACCGCAGGTGGAATCCGCCATAAAAACCGCACAAAATCCGCAAGGAATCTTCAGGTAAAACGCAGGTCATTCTACAGAATCCGCGCAGAAAAATAGGCAATGGAATCCGCACCTTGTGCACATACCCAATACACAAAATGATTTAAGAAATAGGTAATATTTGATGATACGTTCCTTTTAATATATAAAGAAAGATTCCAAGTTCCCCTATAATAGAGCTCTGCGTTTTGTTACTACCTAGTTGCTGTAAAACTATAAAATGCTGAGCATTCTCTAACATAAGGATGTCAAACTCGGATACACAGGGGGCCAGAATTAAAAACTTAGGAAAAGTCGTGGGCACACCTCGATATTTGTTAAAATGTCTACAATTGAGGAAGTTTTTCCTTATAATGAAATCTACTATATAATTGTCTAAGGCTCACTTCCGTCTTTCTGTCTGTCCTTCTGTCACGGATATTCATTGGTCGCGGCCTCTGTCGGTCATGGAATCCAAGTCGCTGATTGGTCGTGGCAAAACGCCCACAACCATTGCCACGACCAATCAGCGACGGCCACAGTCCGGCAGCAATATGGCCGCTCCTTCCTCCCCGCAGTCAGTGCCCGCTCCATACTCCCAGTCATCCAGTCAGCCCTCACACAGGGTTAATGCCAGCGTTACCTTACCAGAGCGCGGTGTAACGCACTCCGGTTACGCAGCTATTAACCCTGTGTGACCAACTTTTTACTATTGATGATGCATATGCAGCATCAATAGTAAAAAGATCTAATATTACTACTACTAATAATAATAATAATAAAAAAACGTTATTCTCACCCTCCGATGTCGCGTCCTGTCCTCTGCACTGCAAGTGGCAGGTTCCGGTGCTAAGGATGCTATGCAAGAAGGACCTGCCATGACATCACGGTCATGTGACCGCGACGTCATCACAGGTCCTGCGCTCATACCAACCCTGGGACCGGAAGCTGCCGCGTGCACCGCACACAGGCGACAGGACTACAACAGGACTACAAGGGCCCTTCAGAAGGTGAGTATGTTTATTTTGTATTTTTTAACCTGTTACATACGTGGCTGGACAATATACTACATGTCTGTGCTGTATACTACGTGGCTCTGTGCTGTATACTACGTGGCTGGGCAATATACTACGTGGCTGCTGTATACTACGTGGCTCTGTGCTGTATACTACGTGGCTGGGCAATATACTACGTGGCTGCTGTATACTACGTGGCTCTGTGCTGTATACTACGTGGCTGGGCAATATAGTACGTGGCTGTGCTGTATACTACGTAAACCTTTTCATATGGAAACAAGCTTAAGGGGGCTGTCCCATGAACCAAGTATTGGAAAGGTATGATGAACCCTACTATACCACCCTAAACTCTCCCAGCAAAGTATGGTGACTCCAACACAGTACGACAGCCCAACTGTGATCCCCACACTGCCCTAGACACAGTAATGGTTCCCACATGGTCCTCCATGCCAAATAATGGGCCCCACATGGTCCTCCATGCCGAATAATGGGCCCCGCATGATCCTCCATGCCAAATAATGGGCCCCGCATAGTCCTCCATGCCAGATAATGGGCCCGCATGGTCCTCCATGCAGAATAATGGGCCCCGCATGGTCCTCCATGCAGAATAATGGGCCCCGCATGGTCCTCCATGCCGAATAATGGGCCCCGCATGGTCCTCCATGCCGAATAATGGGCCCCGCATGGTCCTCCATGCCGAATAATGGGCCCCGCATGGTCCTCCGTGCCGAATAATGGGCCCCGCATGATCCTCCGTGCCGAATAATGGGCCCCGCATGGTCCTCCGTGCCGAATAATGGGCCCCGCATGGTCCTCCATGCAGAATAATGGGCCCCGCATGGTCCTCCATGCAGAATAATGGGCCCCGCATGGTCCTCCATGCCGAATAATGGGCCCCGCATGGTCCTCCATGCCGAATAATGGGCCCCGCATGGCCTCCATGCCGAATAATGGGCCCCGCATGGTCCTCCATGCAGAATAATGGGCCCTGCATGGTCCTCCATGCAGAATAATGGGCTCCGCATGGTCCTCCATGCAGAATAATGGGCCCCTTATTGTTTTCCATACAGTAAAAAAACATATACTTTTTGAACTTTTTGGAGAGGTTGGAGACCACAACTGTAGAGAGAGTGTTCGGACACTTTTCTGCAAGCCTAGGGAGCGGCCACAAAAATTTCCAGGACTTGGGGCCAACCAGGCAGCTTGCTCGCGACTGGTAAACAAGTCTTTTTTTGGCTTGGTTAGATGATTGTTCTGTAGGAGTAGAACATCCTGTTCTTGGAAGTATATGCCCTGTTTACACAGGCTGATGTGCTGCCAAGATCGATGATGTTTACATGACCTTACACATACGTTTCTATGTAGATGGGAGGAGCTAGAGGCAGAGCTCCGCCCTCCTCCCTTCCATCTACTCAGAATCTCATCAGTAGCAGCTCCTATCTCACTGAATACACATTTTACCTCAGGGTTCCGAATTTTCATAATGACTGATCAGTCCTGGCAGAGAGAGAAGCAAATCTTTCTCATAAGATATATTACAAAGTTGCATATTTCCATGTGTACCATTGATTTATGAAATACAAATTAAAGTGACGGTTATGCTTGAAGAATCTCCTCACCCAGTGAACAAGCATTGCCCAGTAGGCACCAAGTATACGCAGGAAGACTTGTTTATGATTGTATGCCCTTCTACATTGATCGATATGGGGTTTTCTTGGAACTTTCTACGATTTTCCAATCTAGTAAATTGTGTGCTGACTCTCAAGAAGGTTTAGGCTGTGTGCACATGTTGCAGATTTTTCGCGTTTTTTTTTCGCTATAAAACGCAAAAAAAACCCATACATTATGCATCCCATCATTTAGAATGCATTCCGCAATTTTTGTGCACATGATGCGTTTTTTTTTCCACGAAAAAAACACATCGCGTTAAACGCAGCATGTTCATTAATTTTGCGGATTTTTTGCGGATTTCCCACTATAATATTGCATTGGGAACCTCTGGAAAAATCTGCAAAAAAAACGCACCAAAAACGAGGTAAAAACACGCAAAAAACGCATGCGGATTTCTTGCAGAAAATGTACTGTTTTGCTCAGGAAATTTCTACAAGAAATCCTAAACATACGCACATAGCCAAAAGGTTTAGAAAAATATAAAAATTGAAACCGATAAAGAGAAAGCTTGAAAGCTGCCTTATAAATCCAGCATTTTTTAATAGCGTGGGTTATTTTTGTTTAACCCTGAGAGTCAGCACATAATTTACTGACTGATTCCATTTCTGTGCACAGTTGGGTATACGCGGTCTTGACAGCGCTCTTGGTGAGTATATAAGTTTGAGTACAGGAGTGTCTCTCATTTTTCCTATATTGTCTTGATTTCCAAGCTACTGACCTATTAACCAGGACCTGGCGATTTTACATTTTTTTTCCTCCCCTTTATTCCAACAGGCATAACATTTTTTTTATATTTATTAATTTTCATCTATACAGCTGTATGAGGACTTGTTTTTCACAGGACAAATTGTACTTTGAAATTACACCGTTCATTTTATCATGTGATGTTCAAGAAAGCGGGAAAACATTTAAAGTGTGGCGAAATGGCAAAAGAAGTGCAGTTCCGCAAATGTTTATTTACAGCATTTTATGGTAAAACTGACTTGGCAATATGATTCTGAAGGTCAGTTGGATTACACTGCCACTAAACATGTATAGTTTTTGTTTTAATTAAAGGGAATCTTGTCTGGTCCCCCATGCCCTCAGAACCACCAAGCGTGCGCATGTGCAAAATTTCTATAGTACTGGCGATGTTGCCAATGCTTGTAAGCCATGTTATCACGCCCGCAGGAGTGTGCTAACATGCTAAATGGGCCGACACCAACACCCCTTCAATTAGTCAAAGGCTTCATGTACATATCATAAATGGACTTTAGAAATACTTTTTATGAAGCTCTGTTTGTGTGTGTACTGTAATATGGGGACTATTAGACAGGGTATGTGTGTGCGCACTGTGGTGCGCACACACACACACACACACACACACATATATATACACACACACACACACACACACATATATATACTTTTTTTGTAGAAAACGCCCCCTCGGGTTATACACGAGTCACGGTCCAGAAAGCCGGTGGGGGAGTTGAGCAGCAGGAGCCGGCGCACACATTATACTCACCTACCTGCGCGCCGTCAGTGCTGGCACTGCATTTTGTTCCGGCGCCTGCCTGCAGCTCTTCCTGCCTAGCGATCACGGGGTACCGCTCATTAAGGTAATGAATATGGACGCGTCTCCACTTCCATAGGCGTGGAGCACATATTCATTACCTTAATGAGCGGTACCATGTGATCGCTCCGCAGGAAGAGCTGGAGGCAGGCGCCGGTGGCCGGAACGAGATGCAGTGCCAGCACCGAGAGCGCACAGATAGGCGAGTATGATTTTTGTTTTTTTTTCAAAAGGAAACATGCACACAGGAATAGGGGGAAAAAAGGAGGCGTGCAAACAGGGAAGGAACTGGGGATGCATGCATACAGGGACGGAATGGGGGAGGCATGCATACATGGACTGAACGGGGGAGGCATGCATACAGGGACTGAACGGGGGAGGCATGCATACAGGGACTGAACGGGGAAGGCATGTATACAGGGACTGAACGGGGGAGGCATGTATACAGGGACTGAACGGGGGAGGCATGCATACAGGGACTGAACGGGGGAGGCATGCATACAGGGACGGAACGGGGAAGGCATGCATACAGGGACGGAAAGGGGGAGGCATGCATACAGGGATGGAACAGGGAAGGCATGCATACAGGGGCAGGGATTAGGAGGCATTCATACCAGGGAAGGCATGCAGGGATGGGGAGGCATGCATACAATGACAGGGACAGGGGAGGCATTCATGAAAGGACAGGGAAGGGGAGGCATGCAGACAGGGATGGGGAGGCATTCATACCAGGACAGGGAAGTGGGAGCCATGCATAGCAGGACAGGGATGAGGGGACAAAGCATACCCGGCTTATACTCGAGTCAATAAGCTTAAGGTACCGTCACACTAGACGATATCGCTAGCGATCCGTGACGTTGCAGCGTCCTGGCTAGCGATATCGTTCAGTTTGACACGCAGCAGCAATCAGGCCCCTGCTGTGATATCGCTGGTCGGGGAAGAAAGTCCAGAACTTTGTTTCGTCGCTGGATCTCCCGCTGACATCGCTGAATCGGCGTGTGTGACACCGATTCAGCGATGTCTTCGCTGGTAACCAGGGTAAACATCGGGTTACTAAGCGCAGGGCCGCGCTTAGTAACCCGATGTTTACCCTGGTTACCATCGTTAAAGTAAAAAAAAACAACCACTACATACTTACCTACCGCTGTCTGTCCCCGGCGCTGTGCTTCTCTGCTCTGGCTGTGGAAAGCAGAGCGGTGACGTCACCGCTCTGCTTTCCGGCTGCCCGGCGCTCACAGCCAGAGCAGAGAAGCACAGCGCCGGGGACAGACAGCGGTAGGTAAGTATGTAGTGGTTGTTTTTTTACTTTAACAATGGTAACCAGGGTAAACATCGGGTTACTAAGCGCGGCCCTGCGCTTAGTAACCCGATGTTTACCCTGGTTACCGGGGACCTCGGGATTGTTGGTCGCTGGAGAGCTGTCTGTGTGACAGCTCTCCAGCGACCAAACAGCGACGCTGCAGCGATCCGGATCGTTGTCGGTATCGCTGCAGCGTCGCTTAGTGTGACGGTACCTTTACCCAGGTTTCCGTGGCAAAAGTAGGTGCCTCGGCTTATACTCGGGTCGGCTTATACTCTAGTATATGTAATACATATACAGACACAACTGCTGGGGGCACGGGGGACCTGACAGATTGCATTTAATTGGTGAAAAAAAATCTGAAATTTGTAATATATACAGTTGTGCTCAAAAGTTTACATACCCCAACAGAATTTTTGCTTTCTTGGCCTTTTTTCAGAAAATATGAATGATAACATCTTTTTCTCCACTCGTGGTTAGTGGTTGGGTGAAGCCATTTATTGTCAAACTACTGTGTTTTCTCTTTTTAAGTCATAATGACAACCCAAAACATCCAAATGACCCTGATCAAAAGTTTACATACCCTGGTGATTTTGGCCTGAACTTAACACAAATGGTTTTGAATGCCTACTAAAGGTAACAGCCTCACCTGTGACCTGTTTTCTTGTAATCAGTGTGTGTGCATAAAAGCTGAGTGAGTTTCTGGGATCCAGACAGACTCTTGCATCTTTTATCCAGCCACTGACATTTCTGGATTGTGAATCATGGGGAAAGCAAAAGAATTGTCAACGGATCTACAGGAAAAGGTAGTTAAACTGTATAAACCCGGAAATGGATACAAAAAGATATCCAAGGAATTGATATTCTCTGACAAAGGCCAAGAAAGAAAAAAATTCTGCTGGGGTATGTAAACTTTTGAGCACAACTGTATATATATATTATTTAAAAGCAATAACGTTTTCAGTTTTTGGGATATGGGGCTGTGTGAGGGCTTGCTTTTTTTTGCGCCCCGAGCTGATATTCTTATTCATTTTGGGGTACATATAATTTTTTTATCGCCTGTTGTTGCATTTTTTTCTGTTATTGTAATGGCTCAAAATCTGCTATTCTGGCTTTTTTTTCCTCATTAAACCTTTTACAGATCAGATTAATTTCTTATATTTTGATAGATCAGACTTTTATGAATGCAGTGATACCAAATATGTGTAATTTTTTTTGTCTTTTTAATAGTTTAAAAGGTGGGTGATTTAAACACATATATTACCGTATACACTAGAGTATAAGCCGACCCGAGTATAAGCCGAGACCTCTAATTTTGCCACAAAAAACTGAGAAAACTTGATGACTCGAGTATAAGCCTAGGGTGGGAAATGCAGCAGCTACCGGTATATATCAAAAATAAAAATAGATACCAATAAAAGTAAAATTAATTGAGACATCAGTAGGATACCGTAAGTGTTTCTGAATATCCATATTGAATCAGGAGCCCCATATAATGCTCCATACAAAATACACCCCATATAATGCTCCATATAGTTTATGATGGACCCCATAAGATGCTCCATACAAAATATGCCCCATATAATGCTCCATACAAAATACACCCCATATAATGCTCATAAAGTTTATGTTGGGCCCCATAACATGCTCCATACAAAAATATGGCCCATATAATGCTGCACAAAGGTTGATCTTGGCCCCATAAGATACTTCATAGAAACATTTGCCCAATACAATGCTGCTTAAAGGTAGATTCTGGCCCCATAAGATTCTCCATGGAAACATTTGCTCCATATAATGCTGCATAAAGGTTGATTATGGCCCCATAAGATGCTCCATAGAAACATTTGCCCCATATAATGCTGCTGCGATTAAAAAAAAAAAGACATACTCACCTCTTGTCCTGAGCAGGCGGGGACACCGGCACTTGAGATATTCACCTCTCCCCAATCCACCACCATGCGCCACTGTGTCTTCTGGGTCTCTGCAGTGACTGTTCAGGCAGAGGGCGCACACTAAACATGTCATTGCGCCCTCTGACCTGAACGTCACAGCCAGAGGATGTGGAAGGCGGTGGAACGGGGACAGGTGAATATAGCACTGCTCACCCTCCCCCGTCATACTCGTCCTCCCAGCACGGTCTGCACATCCCTACTTCTCCGATGCGATGGTCTCTCCAGCGCCAGCAGCTTGTTCCTGTGTTCAGCGGTCACTGGCACCGCTCATTAAAGTAATGAATATCTCCTCAACACCTATGGGAGTGGAGTCATGTACATATTCATTACTTTAATGAGCGGTACCACGTGACCTCTGAACACAGGAACAAGCTGCCTGTGCCGGAGAGACCATCAGAGAAGCAGGGACGTGCAGACCGCATCGGGAGGGTGAGTATGATATGACAGAGAGATGTACTGGGGAGACAGACCGGTGGGGGTGACTCGAGTATAAGCCGAGAGGGGCACTTTCAGCCTAAAGAAATGTGCAGAAAATCTCGGCTTATACTCGAGTATATACGGTATATATTTGCATATAAATATATATATAATATATATAATCTTTTTTAACAGCATTTGTTAGTCCCCTGAGGGAACTTGAACCTGCTATTGTCTTATAGCTTATACTATATACAGCAACGCCATTGCTGAATATTGCAGAAATCATGGTCCACCCGTGGCTGTTCTAGGCAAATGATAGGTGAATTCTTCAGCCCTTATCTGCTGTGAAAGTTGCAAGCCCGCATCGAAGGCAGGGAGAAAACACATGGTAGATAGGGTACGTCATATGTCGTTAAAGGGATTTTAATAGCCTTACGTAGTTTATGTGCATTTCTTTCTGTTTATAGCTTTGCCGTACACACAGGACAGGAGAATCCTACATCTACCTGTAGTTTCGGATATGTCCTCATAGATCTTGCATAACACCAGTTTGGCAGGTTCAGCCAGGACAATTGTTGAAGTTCATCCTATGGAAGATATAATCATTTGTCATTCAATTTGTCTGAAAACCTGAAGGGTTTAGACCTCTTCATTCTTTGTAGGTAGGAAAACTTGCAACATTGGCAGTGTATTACATACGGTACTTATTTTCCCCAGTGTGTGTCACAAAACGCTCTGTTGTGTCCAGAATCTTCTTCAGCTGTCTTATTATGAAGACGACAGGATTATAGTGACAGGTGACCTCTCTACAAACAGCTGATAACACAGGATCATCACTAACAATAGGTTATACCACAGCTGACCCTGCTCCTTCACAATGACCTTTCCGCAGGCCAGAGGATGGCAAGAAAGCGCTCTTGTTAACTGTCATGCAGCCTCTGTCCAAGTAGAGGGTGATATGCTAATAAAAAAAATCCAACATTTGCAAAAAATATATTGAACATAAACCCCCTAGGTGATTTTTCTGATCACACACAAGTGCTTCTCACTAAATTAGAATATCATCAAAAAGTTAATTTCAGTTCTTCAATACAAAAAGTGAATCTCATATATTCTATAGAGTCATTACAGACAGAGTGATCTATTTCAAGTGTTTATTTCTGTTAATGTTGATGATTATGGCTTACAGCTAATAAAAAGCCAAAAGTCATTATCTCAGTAAATTAGAATACTTTATAACACCAGCGTGAAACATGATTTTAAAATCTGAAATGTTGGCCTACTGAAATGTATGTTCAGTAAATGCACTCCATACTTGGTCGGGGCTCCTTTTGCATCAATTACTCCATCAATGTGGCGTGGCATGGAGGCGACCAGCCTGTGGCACTGCTGAGGTGTTATGGAAGCCCAGGTGGCTTTGATAGCAGCCTTCAGCTCGTCTGCATTGTTGGGTCTGGTGTCTCATCTTCCTCTTGACAATACCCCATAGATTATTATTTATTATTATTATTTATTATTATAGCGCCATTTATTCCATGGCCCTTTACATGTGAGGAGGGGTATACATAATAAAAACAAGTACAGTAATCTTGAACAATACAAGTCACAACTGGTACAGAAGGAGAGAGGACCCTGCCCGCGAGGGCTCACAATCTACAAGGGATGGGTGAGGATACAGTAGGTGAGGGTAGAGCTGGTCGTGCAGCGGTTTGGTCATAGATAGATAGATTCTCTATGGTGTTAGGCTGTGTGCACACGTTCAGGTTTTTTCGCGAAAAAAATGCTATAAAAACTCATTAAAAACGCATACATTATGCATCCTATCATTTAGAATGCATTCTGCATGTTTTGTGCACATGATGCGTTTTTTTCCGTGAAAAAACACATCGCGGTAAAAAAAAGCAGCATGTTCATTAATTTTGCGGATTTTTTGTATTTTTCCTGCTAATCTATGCATTTGGGAAAAACGCACAAAAAACGCATGAAAAAAACGCATACGGATTTCTGGCAGAAATGTCCGTTTTTTGTCAGGGAAAATTTCTGCAAGAAATCCTGACGTGTGCACATACGCTTAAGGTCAGATGAGTTTTGCTGGCCAATGAAGCACAGTGATACTGTTGTTTGTAAACCAGGTATTGGTACTTTTGGCAGTGTGGACAGGTGCTGATGACATTTCCATCTCTAAAAAGCTTGTCGGCCGGGGGAAGCATGAAGTGCTCTAAAATTTCCTGGTAGTCGGTTGCGCTGACTTTGGTCTTGATAAAACACAGTGGACCTACACCAGCAGCAGATGACATGGCTCCCCAAACCATCACTGATTGTGGAAACTTCACACTAGACCTCAAGCAGCTTGGATTGTGGCCTCTCCACTCTTCCTCCAGACTCTGGGACCTTGATTTCCAAATGAAATGCAAAATTTACTTTCATCTGAACACAACACCTTGGACCACTGAGCAACAGTCCAGTTCTTTTTCTCCTTGGCCCAGCTAAGACACTTCTGGCGTGGTCTATTGGTCATGAGTGGCTTGACACAAGGAATGTGACACTTGTAGCCCATGTCCTGGATACGTCTGTGTGTGGTGGCTCTTGAAGCAATGACTCCAGCAGCAGTCCACTCCTTGTGAATCTCCCCCAAATTTTTGAATGGCCTTTTCTTAACAATCCTTTCAGGGCTGCGGTTATCCCATTTGCTTGTGCACCTTTTTCTACCACACTTTTTCCTTCCACTCAACTTTCTATTAATATGCTTGGATACAGCACTCTGTGAACAGCCAGCTTCTTTATTAACGACCTTTCACGGCTTACCCTTCTTGTGGAGTGTGTCAATGACTGGCTTCTGGACATCTGTCAAGTCAGCAGTCTTCCTTAGGAAGCCTATGCGCGTGTTTTTGTTATTCCAATTTACTGAAATAATGACTTTTGGCTTTTCATTGGCTGTAAGTTATAATCCTCAACATTAAGAGAAATAAACACATGAAATAGATCACTCTGTAATGAGTCTATACAATATGAGATTCACTTATTGTATTGGAGAACTGAAATAAACTTTTTGATGATATTGTAATTTAGTTAGAAGCATTTGTACTCCTTACTCTTCTAGACCTCCTGTACAACCAATAATTATTTTAGACTGATAATGTACAGTTCCAAGGCGATTGCCATTTTGTCAGTGGTCTTACATGTAGGTATACTGATCATCAATAAATCCTCTAATAATGAAGCAATGATTGATTACTCCACAGGGATTCTCACATTATGCCTTCCTGACTCTGAGCTCTCCCACATTATGTATGTGTTTATAAATGAGTTTTCATTTGCGCATTAAGTGGATGTTCACAGATGACATGTAAGCATGCTTAACGTAATCCTATTGGGAAGATATCCGCAGCCGGCTGGTGAGGGGCGGCAACGTTACTTCTCTGATCTGCCCGTGTTCCTATCTTTGGCACATTTGGTGAGTGGTAAAACAGCATATCTGTGCCCTGCACCGTATGTATGGCGGGAGCTCTACAGCCTTCCGTCATGCTTGGATGGAAACCTCACCATGTGCCTGAAATACCGGAGCTGTGGGGTTATGGCTTTGGCACTGCTTTTGCAGGACTTTGATCCAATGGTTCATACTTATGGCAAAAGCTTGATTTTCTTGCTTTTTAAAAAAAAAAAAAAATTGATACAGAACTGGTAGGGATTAGTAAAATGAGATTTACTCCATGGGGTTGGACTAATTTAAAAGGGGTATTCCCATTTTTAGACCTGATCTTCTATCAATAGGAATCTGAGAGCGGGAGCTGCATGGAGCTGGTGCCTGACACATGTACCAGTGCTCCATTCATTTTCCATGGGACTGCTGGATATAGCTATTGCTGGCAGTCCAATAGAGAATACATGCGTTGATGGTGCAATCTGATGGAGCCCTGCAAAGACCCATTCTCGGGATCGGTGGGGGTCCCAGGAGTCGCACTAATTCTGACTTTGGCATGTTTTGTATATACACTTGCAGTAGCCTACATATGTTCGTCACTTCACACTACTAATGTTTTGTTTGTTTTTTTCAGGTGACAATATTCGAGAATTTCTCCTCAGTTTACGCTACTTCCGAATTTTTATTGCCATGTGGAACATATTTATGATGTTTTGTATGATTGTGTGAGTAGAGGGGATTTTTTCCAACAGTTTATAAGGAATTTCTTTACTGTAACAATTTTATAAATTAATTTCTGATTACAATTTAGGCTGGGGCCAAACAGCGCCTTTGGCCGCAACAATGATCAGGCAGCCAAAAATCGCAACGCAACATAGTGCAGCCGAATGGGGTGGTATTGTGACCAGCAAGTTACCAGCCAGCCCAAGTGGTGCTGTATTTCCAGCTTTCTTACAGTACCTTCCAATTTCTCTGCATTATGCTGCAGTGTAGCAGCGGCGTGCCCATCAGGTACATTGTTGCTGGGCATTGTAACCGGCTCTGTCTCCTGGCACAAGCCTGCGTTTCATGTTACAATGTCCATGAGATCATAAAGATTTCTCATGTTGAATTTCTCTTTGGAAGGGCACCTGCACACCACCAGTTATCTTGGACCAGTGCTATTCGTGGTTTTCACAGAATGTCATGAGTACGAGTGCTATGGGGTTGTGCACATGTCATGTCCGAGGGAATAATCGGACACCTGTCCGATTATTTTATATATTTTTATCTGAGTTTCTGATCAAAATTGACAATGCAAGTGTATGGGACTGCACTTGGCTGACACCCAAGGATGATCTGAGGAGGGAGAATTCTGATCAGAATAATCAGATGGAGAGAAAAGAGCCGTGTGACCCTACCGAAAGGAGGAGAATTGGGACTTTATAGATTGGTACATTCACATCATATGCTGTCTGGCATGGTACTGACAACAGGCTAACACGGTGATGAACTGGGGTATTCTCGAGGGCTCCAGGGTTCTTGGGAAAAGAAACCAGGTTAGGGTACAACTATATAGAATATTTTTCAATGTTTTATATGGAGTTGCTACAAAAAGGTAAAATCCACAGTATGTCCGACAGGAATCCAGATGTGCATTATAATGCTCATTTAGATCATATGCATTTTGTAACAAATATGGTTTCAACTTGGGCCATGTTCCCACATCCTTTTGACACACCCTAGTGACCCATGGAGTTTGACTGATACTTAGTTCCCCCACTGTATTTAATGTATTTGATCCCTTGCTGATTTTGTAAGTTTGCCCACTGATAAAGACATGAACAGTCTGTAATTTTAAGGGTAGGTTAATTTTAACATTAAGAAATAGAATATCAAAAATAAAATCCAGAAAATCACATTGTATAAATTATATAAATGTATTTGCATTTTTCAGTGACAAATAAGTATTTGATCGCTCTGGCAAACAAAACTTCATACTTGGTGGCAAAACCCTTGTTGGCAAGCACAGTAGTCAGATGTTTTTTGTAGTTGATGATGAGGTTTGCATACATGTCAGGAGGAATTTTGGTCCACTCCTCTTTGCAGATCATCTCTAAATCATTAAGATTTTGAGGCTGTCACTTGGCAACTTGGAGCTTCAACTCCCTCCATAGGTTTTCTATGGGATTAAGGTCTGGAGACTACCAGGCCACTCTATGACCTTAATGTGCTTCTTTTTGAGCCACTCCTTTGTTGACTTGGCTGTATGTTTTCTGTCATTGTCTTGCTGGAAGACCCAGCCACGACCCATTTTTAATGTCCTGGCGGAGGTGATCACTCAGGATTTTACGGTACATGGCTCCATCCATTCTCCCATTGATGCGGTGAAGTAGTCATGCGGCCTTAGTAGAGAAACACCCACAAAACATAATGTTTCCACCTCCATGATTGACAGTGGGGACTGTGTTCTTTGGGTCACAGGCAGTATTTCTCTTCTTCCAAACATGGGGAGTTGAGTTAATGCCAAAGACCTCAACTTTTGTCTCATCTGACCACAGCACCTTCTTCCAATCACTCAAAATCATCCAAGTGTTCATTGGCAAACTTCAGACGGGCTTGCACATGTGCCTTCTTGAGCAGGGGGACCTTGCGGGCACTGCAGGATTTTAAACCTTTACGGCGTAATGTGTTACAAATGGTTTTCTTAGTGACTGTGGTCCCAGCTGCCTTGAGATCATTTAACAAGTTCCCCCATGTAGTTTTAGGCTGATCTCTCACCTTCTTCATTATCAGGGATACCCCACGAGGTGAGATTTTGCATGGTGCCCCAGATTGATGTCGATTGACAGTCATTTGTATTTCTTCCATTTTCTTACTATTCCACCAGCAGTTGTCTCCTTCTCACCCAGCGTCTTACTTATGGTTTTGTAGCCCATTCCAGCTTTGTGCAGGTCTATGATCTTGTCTCTGACATTCTTATAAAGCTCTTTGTTATTGCCCGTGTTGTAGAGGTTAGAGTCTGCCTGATTGAGTCTGTAGACAGGAGTCTTTTATAAAGGTGACAATGTAAGACAGCTGTCTTTAATGCAGGTAACAAGTTGATTAGGAGCGTCTAACTGGCCTGTAGGAGCCAGAACTCTTAATGGTTGGTAGGGGATCAAATACTTATTTCTCACTGCAAAATGCAAATAAATTTATATAATTTATACAATGTGATTTTCAGGATTCTAATTTTGATATTCTATCACTGTTAAAATTAACCTACCCTTAAAATTTTAGACTGTTCATGTCTTTGTCAGTGGGCAAACTTACAAAATCAGCAAGGGATCAAATAATTATTTCCTCCAATGTATATCATTTTTAAAAATGGATCCATGCCTCCAGTACGTTAGACTCTGCATACGTCCTGTTCTAATTCGGCAAGCAAAGCCGAAACCTAGCTGTGTAAAATTCCCTCAGCGGTGGCCAACCCCTGCAGGTATTTCTATGCAGCTGAACGCTCCGGTCCCGAGTGCCGAGTATTGATGCGAGAGACTCGTGCAAGTTTCTCGCATTGCACTCGCAAGTGTGACCCCGGCCTAAGAATCATTTTTGCAATTGTGTTTTATTAACAATTTCCTATAAACTTTGCACATTCTGCCTTTGTGTTGCACAGTTTTTGCGCGTTACAGACATGAGTTAGCAGAGAATCTGTCAGTGAGCTCATTCTGATGGGAGAGTGTTTATTGGTTAAATTCTGTTTTCGGAGCTCCTTTCAGCTGACTTTTGAGCACAAGAAAGTTGAGCAGAATTTTGTAGCCAGAACCCAGCTAAAAGGAAGGAAGATAACTGTTAGAAACGCTCGCTGCCAGATTCTCAGAAAAGCCAGTCAGCAGTAAACAGCACAGTGTCGGTATGGGTGCAATATTGGCAGCATTTGGAATTAAACCCAGTTGCAAAAAAATCACTTTCACCCAAAACTACAGATCTGTAAGTGGGAAATAAAATGGCCCTGAAGGCGCCCATATCCTTCAAATCCTGGCGACGCAGCCGGGTAGTAAGCCACGGGTGACATTAATGCATTGTATTGCGTGTATGAGAATAAATGAATGTATTAATTCTCCTCTTTTCTTCCTTGCAGGCTGTTTGGATCATAAACATGGTTCTCTACGGTGGTGTGAATACAACCTTAAAGAAGCTCCGATAACCAACCTCCCTTTCCATCAGTCTCACCAAGGCCTAGTTGATCCGCAGATACGGGCATTCTATTGACATGGACTATTTGGTGACTTTATCACAAAATCCTCTATTGTGAAAGTAGCGTGGGACCTCATGCAGTTGCTAAGTGTAATGGCATGTTTAGATGTTGCCAGAAAGTATATATAAACGTGACATGAGAGCATTGCAGAAGCACAGACCTTTCTTCATCACTCATAAACGTCTTCCTGAAGATGACACTAAATGGTTGGGTTTTTAATGTTTTCTACATTACTGCTCACACAGGGCATAAAGGTAAAATATACTACATGTACGACAACATGCTTCCATGAGTAAATACTTGTATCTTGTCCTAAAACATTTTTTTGCAATTGGATTTCCTAATTTTTTTTGCCACTATTGCTGGCTGGCTTTCTTTTAAAAGAGAATCTGTCCCCAGGTGTTTTGGGATCGGAGACCAACATCATGTAGGGAGAGAGACCCTGATTCTAGGGATGTAACACTTACTGGGCTATTTGCTGTAGTCTTGATAAACACTTGTTTTATCTGCAGCAGTTCTCTAAAAGCTGACCTCTGTATATCCCTGTCCACACCACTGATTGGCAGTCTGCTATATATACTGTGCATAGGCATAAACTGCTGATCATTGGGTAAGGCTTGGTGATAGGATAGACAGAGCGCATGAATATGGATGGCTATATGGCAGTATGTTTCCTAGTCCTCTAGTGATCATATTCTATTGATAACATTCCTTTTTTATTATCAATACTACAGTAAGCAGCCCAATAAGTGACACATCCCTGTATCAGGGTCTCATTATGGTGCCCTCCGATTCGGTTGCAAAAACCTGGAGACAGACTTTCTATGCCACTTTACATGTATGGTAAAACATTGATATATTTTGGTTTTGCTTGTATTTGACAGTTTTGGTATCTTTTTTCCACTATGGGTGCCAGTCAGCTAATGAAAGAAGTTGTACTACATGGGATTCTGAGATTGTATCGCACAAGATCTATTTCTAAATAGACACAATAATGGTCACGTAAACCCTTTCTCACACTATTTTTTTTTTTACACTTTCTCTTCTGGCACCATGATCTTAATGCTTTTTTTGTACAATGTATTTCTTAAAGATTACTATTGGGAACCATATAAATACACACCTAGAACAAGCTTTATTTGGGGGACTAGAAACCCACAAAAAAGCCACGACCAAAAGTGTAAAATAAAAAGTTGGAAAAAAAATGCGGTTAATGGTGCATTTCTTATGGACGCACAGCCAACATGCGGCTGTAATGCATGTATCCAATCGGCTGGCCAGAATCCTGCATTATTAGTCATTCTGCGCCCATAGGGAACGTTATCAGCTGCTAACACAGGACGATGTGCAGACGATAATCATCATTATACAGATTGCTAT
The DNA here is from genome assembly GCF_032444005.1 of Ranitomeya imitator. Classification (NCBI taxonomy): domain Eukaryota; kingdom Metazoa; phylum Chordata; class Amphibia; order Anura; family Dendrobatidae; genus Ranitomeya; species Ranitomeya imitator. Next base: position 555,410,160 of record NC_091282.1, on the reverse strand, counting down.
AATCGCACCTGGCGAATGAGCGGCGTGCCAGGCGTCTTTGGAGTGCAGTATGGATTCATGGATGCCTCGTAATGAATACAATTCTCACCTGAACAGTCGGTCCCACTGCTGTTTTAGAGAAAAATCACTGACCTCACACAGACAGCATTCGGGCTGAAAATTAATAAATGTTTCTATTAGGAGTATTTTGGTTAAACGTTACTTTGCTGTGTCACATCTTTATTCTTTAGGTGATCCTCAGCATCGGTAGTAAAGTTTAAGGACAAAGTTTGTATTCTGTTGCTAAGGAACAACTAAAATGTGGTGGTAGGGCTTGACCTGCCCTCCCTTAGCTCCAAGATTGTCAATGTTTCCTGTACTGTTCGTAAAGAATCTCATCAGAAGTGAAGCTGCACATTGCTCCCATCACCCACACACTGCACGGTTTAAGATGGAGTACTCGACGTCTCTTATACCAGCATACCCGCATCAGTATTGCTCTAGGGAGACACTTCAGGAAAACACAAGCAATGTTATTCTTGAACTGGCTTCTGTGACGACTTTTGCATAATTATTTGCAGTAGCTTTGCCGCCAGATTTTTTTTTTCTTTTAATTCTGAATATCAATTGGTAGTGGCCAAAGAATGGACCAATCACTTTTTAGGCCAGAAGTGGGGAACTTGTAGCCACAGGCCCTTTATAGCCTGCAGCATCCTTTTTACTGGCCCCTGGCAGATTCCCAGGGAGCACAGTTCTCGGACCGGGGATCACAACGCTTGGGATGGGGGCAGTCTAAATTCTGGCCCTTTAACCTTCGTCCGGCTGAGTAGGTACAATTGTAACTATTCCGTTTTAAAATTGCAATAACTTTTTTTTTTCGAAAAGCCGTAGAGGTTGAAATTTCGTGACATCTCTGCAGTTTTGGTCCAGAATATATTGGCCAAATTTCAATAAAATATATATGAAGGTACAATTGTACCTCTGCAGCCTGTTAACGTTGTAAAATTATGCAGCCTGTCGAAGGTTAATTGCTCCTGACACTGCGTGCATGCAGCGATTCACTACTGTGGCATGTGGAATAAATTATTACATCCTGCATCAGGACATACTTTGTGGGCAGAGTGACTCTGCACTCCAGTCCCACCGGCAACAGCAGCGGAAGCCTCAGCCCCTCCTGTTATGTATGTGACCCAGTGTATCCAATGTGATGTATGTACAGCAGTCTGTGTCTCCTACGTCATGTATTCGGCAGACTCCCCAGTGCTTGAGTTCTATGTTATGTGAGCAGACCCGCAGTGTAATATACATCATGTTCCAAATTATTATGCAAATTATATTTTTCTTGGATTTTCCTAAATGGTCGGTGCAAATGACAGTCAGTCTAATCAAAGTCATCACCCGTTAGATTATACATCGAATTTTATTGAAGAAACCTCCCAATGATAACAGTATAATCTCCAAAATGAATAAAAACTCAAAATGCACTGTTCCAAATTATTAGGCACAGTAGAATTTCTAGACATTTGATGTTTTAAAGAACTGAAAATGCTCATTTGTGGAATTTGCAGCATTAGGAGGTCACATTCACTGAACAAAAAAGCTACTTATCTCCAAAACATCCAAACAGGCCAAGTTACACGTTAACATAGGAACCTTTCTTTGATATCACCTTCAAAATTCTTGCATCCATTGAACTTGTGAATTTTTGGAGAGTTTCTTCTTGTATTTCTTTGCATGAAGTCAGAATAGCCTCCCAGAGCTGCTGTTTTGATGTGAACTGCCTCCCACCCTCATAGATCTTGTGCTGGATGATTCTCCAAAGGTTCTCTATAGGGTTGAGGTCAGGGGAAGATAGTGGCCACACCATGAGTTTATCTCCTTTTATGCCCATAGCAGCCAATGACTCAGAGGTATTCTTTGCAGCATGAGATGGGGCATTGTCATGCATGAAGATGTTTTTGCTCCTGAAGGCACGATTCTGCTTTTTATACCATGGAAGAAAGTTGTCAGTCAGAAACTCTATATACTTTGCAGAGGTCATTTTCACATCTTCAGGAACCTTAAAGGGCCCTACCAGCTGTTTCCCCATGATTCTGATCCAAAACATGATTTCTCCACCTCCTTGCTGATGTCGCAGTCTTGTTGGGACATGGTGGCCATCTACCAACCATCCACTACTCCATCCATCTGGACCATCCAGGGTTGCTCGACACTCATCAGTAAACAAGACTGTTTGGAAATTAGTGTTCATGTATGTCTGGGCCCACTGCAACAGTTTCTGCTTGTGAACACTGTTTAGGGGTGGCCGACTAGTAGGTTTATGAATCACAGCAAGCCTTTGAATGATCCTACACCTTGAGGTTCGAGGGACTCCAGAGGCACCAGCAACTTCAAATATCTGTTTGCTGGTTTGTAAAGGCTTTTTAGCAGCTGCTCTCTTAATCTGATGAACTTGCCTGGCAGAAACCTTCCTCATTATGCCTTTTATCAGCACGAACACGTCTGTGCTCAGATTCAGCCACGAATCTCTTAACAGTATGATGACCACGCTTAAGTTTTCAGGAAATATCTAATGTTTATATCCCTTGACCAAGGCATTTCACTATTCGATGCTTTTCGGCAGCAGAGAGATCCTTTTTCTTTCCCATGTTACTTAAAAACTGTGGCCTACTTAATAATGTGGAACATCATTTTTAAGTAGTTTTCCTTTAATTAGAATCACCTGGAAAACTAATTATCACATGTGTTTAAGATTGATTTCAGTGATCCATTGAGCTCTGAGACACAATAACATCCACGAGGTTATTTGAAAAACAAAACAATTAAATCTTTATGACACTTAAATCCAATTTGCATAATAATTTGGAACACTGTGTACATCTGTGTTGAGAACAAATTATTGCTGCCAGTTCTTTAAAAAACAAATTGCAAAGAGCAGACAGCGCTCCAGACCTCAGTAAACCGGGAAAAGCAGTTGTGTGTAGCAACATCAATATCCCCTAACATCACACGTCACCAATAAAAAGCAGGACCAGCTGTCACACTAGGGGTGAGTTAATTAAATGTTTGACCAAATATGACCGGATACATTTCCAGTTGATGATTTTGTATGGGCCTGAGTGATGGTATACAAAATCCAAATGGCCCCCAGCAGAGAAAAAGTTTCCTACCCGTTTTAGCTACTTCACAACTTTCAAAGCGTGATGTAGTTAAAATCATTACAAAAGACAGATCATTTGCACAACTGGGTGTTTTGACATTGCAGTGCTTTCCTTTTTACTTTTTTTTAGGTGAAGGAAGCGCTTTTTCAAGTGAGTACCAGGCAGGATATGCAAGAAAATGTCACGTACACTTATCTTTTAGGGTGATGAAGGTTTTTTTTTTTTTTTTTTCTGGCCCGATGTTTCTGGCTCAACATGACTTGTAGAACATATACAATCTATGGTTCATATAGCATGACTGTTCTCCATAGATGCACTGCGAGCGAGATTTTCTAAAATGACATTTTAAAAGGACTCTGTCAGCACAGCATGAAGGTTCAAACTAAATACCGCCGCTCAATGCAAAAAATTGTGGCCAAAATTATATACATATTTTCCCTCCTCCCCCCCAATTTTGATTGACAGCTCTGGCCTGGCTCTATGGCGGCTGAGGTGGAGGGAAACCAAGTAGGTGGTAAGGTGTATATGGAAGTTAGAAGGTGGACAGAACGCCTGTACTCTGTGTAAACAGTCATTCTGTACTGACCGATTAGAAGACTGTATGTCTCAATATTTTCATGCACTTTTCGTATTGCAGCTTCCTGCATCCGATCAGAACAAGATGCCATTAATATAAACATAAGACAAACACTGTAAGATATGGTCACACTATAGAAAAACTACCGTAATCCAACTTTAAACCTGGCTGTTGGAGAGAAGAGCGCTATGACCACACATACTATTGATGTTTGAGTAGGGGATGGGGGTCATGAGTTCCCACTTGGAAGATTCATTCAAGTCTATAAGGCCATGTTCACACGATCCTTTTTTTCTTGCGGAATTGCCGCGATTTTCCCGCTGCGGGTCCGCAGCTGTTTTCCATGCAGGGTACATTACATTGTACCCTATGGAAAACAGGAACTGCTGTGCCCACAATGCGGAAAATCAAAAAAAAAACCCGCGCTGAATAGCTGCGGGAAAAAAGAAGTACCATGTCACTTCTTTTTTCGGAGCCGCAGCGGTTCTGCACCCATTGACCTCCATTGTGAGGTCAAACCCGCAGTAAAACCCGCAGATGAAAAAAATATCTGCGGGTTTTACTGTGGTTTGTGGTGCCGAACCGCTGCAGCAGGAAGTGCGGGGAAGCGGGCGGAAGTGCGTGGGCGGAGTGTGGCTGCCCCCCCGTGCTCCGATCCCGCCCCCCCATGCTCCAATCCCACCGCCCCGTGCTCCGATGCCCCCCCCCCCCCCCAGTGCTCCGATGCCCCCCCCCCCCCCCCCCCCCGTGCCCTAATCTCCCCCCCTTATACTTACCCGGCGTCCGTCCGGCCGTCTTCTCCCTGGGCGCCGCCATCTTGCAAAATGGCGGGCGCATGCGCAGTGCGCCCGCCGAATCTGCCGGCCGGCAGATTCGTTCCAAAGTGCATTTTGATCACTGAGATAGGTTATATCTCAGTGATCAAAATAAAAAAAAATAGTAAATGACACCCCCCCCCCCCCCTTTGTCACCCCCATAGGTAGGGACAATAAAAAAAAATTAAGAATTTTTTTTTTTTTCTTTCCACTAAGGTTAGAATAGGGTTAGGGTATTTTCAGCCATTTTAACTGCATAGAAAACTGCATAAAAAAAAAGGATAAAAAAAAATCAAAAAACGCATCAAAAAAGGACAAAAAAAGGACCAAAAAAAGGACCTGCGTTTTCTGCCAAGAGCTGCAGTTTTTAAAAAAACAGTCCTGAAAAAAAAAGGATGGAAATCAGGAACGTGTGAACATACCCTAAGTCTGATTTGGGAGAGCCAAGTTCTGCACCTGGTTATCTCTCAGGTGGCAACAACCCCCCGGCATTAAACACTGAATAGGTGATAAAATAGAATTACTGGAGTCGGGTTGTAGACCCAAAGCCTTATTCTGCATTTCTGAGCATTCTCCTTTGTTACCCTGTAATTTATCAAGTACATTATGGATTTGGTATTAGACAAGTTCTCCAATCACCTACTAAAGGCTTATTTCCAAAATAGTAAGTCATAGGGCTGGACATAACTGACTGTGGGGACCCCCAGCTCTGCCGAGAATTGGGCTCTGCAGACCCTGTCTAAAAAGAAGCAGAGTTGTGCGTGCTCATCTCTATTCATTATGAGACTGACGGAAATAACCAAGCACCGTACTCTCTGGCGTTCCCATACAGCAGAATAGAGCTAGAGTGTGCACCAATTGTAAAGGGGCTCCGTTCTTGTAATGTCAGAATCCAGAGACCGTTATCGCTTGTCTTGGGAACACCCCTGTATAGGGACTGTCCACTACTCGGACAACTCCTTCCCAATCTGAATGTTTGCCCAATTTAAAATAAAAACACCTATACTCTCCTGTGTGTTCCTGGGGCTCTCCATAGTCTGTCACATCACCTGACCCCGCCACCCAATCAGCGCAGGCGTTACTGTCTCCGCCTCTGGACAAATTGAACGCCAAGAGATCAAAGAGCAGCTGCAGCTCTCACTTCCTGTGTTTGATTTGTCTTAAGGCGGAAACAGTCACGCCAGTGCTGATTGGGCGCTAAAGTCACATGTTATAACGACCCTGTGGAGCCCCGGGAACAGCACAGGCAGAGTAGACATGCTTTCATTTAAACAGGAACAATCAGAATGGGAAAGCGTTGTCCTAGTTCTGTACTACCCCTACAATGAATTACATCTTACAAGGGCTGTGCACTTCCTTCAGCCGGGGATTATGCCCACGGTGTTAGGGTATGTACATACGCTGCGGATTTTTCCAGACTGATTTTGATTAATCCGCAGGTAAACCACACTGCGGATTTCCAGTGGAAATGCTGCGGATTTACCGAGATTTTTTTGCGGATTTTGTGCAGATTCCACCTGCGGATTCCTATTATGGAGCAGGTGTAAACCACTGCGGAATCCACACAAAGAATTGACATGCTGCAGAATAAGGCTGCCGTCACACTTTCAGTATTTGGTCAGTATTTTACATCAGTATTTGTAAGCCAAAACCAGAAGTGGAAGAATTAGAGAAGTATAATAGAAACATATTCACCACTTCTGTATTTATCACCCACTCCTGGTTTTGGCTACAAATACTGATGTAAAATACTGACCAAATACTGATGGTGTGACGGCAGCCTTAACATGCAGCGTTTCCGCCCGATTTTTTTCTGCTTTATGCACATTTTGTTTTCCATAGGTTTACATGGTACTGTACAACGCATGGAAAACTGCTGCAAATCTGCAGTGTGTGCACATAGCCTTAATGTCCCGTTACACTAATCGATTTACCAACGATCACGACCAGCGATACGACCTGGCCGTGATCGTTGGTAAGTCGTTGTGTGGTCGCTGGGGAGCTGTCACACAGACCGCTCTCTCCAGCGACCAATGATCAGGGGAAAGACTTCGGCATCGTTGAAACTGTCTTCAACGATGCCGAAGTCCCCGGGTAACCAGGGTAATCATCGGGTTACTAAGTGCAGGGCCGCGCTTAGTAACGCGATATTTACCCTGGTTACCATTGTAAAAGTTAAAAAAAAAAAAAAACAACAGTACATACTTACATTCTGATGTCTGTCACGTCCCCCGGCATCAGCTTCCTGCACTGTGTCAGCACCGGCCGGCTGTAAAGCAGAGCACAGCGGTGTCGTCATGACATCACCGCTGTGCTCTGCTTTACAGCCGGCCGGTGCTGACGGTGGGGGACGTGACAGGCATTGGAATGTAAGTATGTACTGTTTTTTTTTTTTTACTTTTACAATGGTAACCAGGGTAAATATCGGGTTACTAAGCGCGGCCCTGCACTTAGTAACCCGATGATTACCCTGGTTACCAGTGAAGACATCGCTAACTCGGTGTCACACACGCCAATCCAGCAATATCCGCAGGTGATCCAGCGACAAAATAAAGTTCTGGACTTTACCCAGAGACCAACGACATCACAGCAGGGGCCTGATCTTTGGTCGCTGTCACACATAACGATTTCGTTAACGATATCGTTGCTACGTCACAAAAAGCAACGATATCATTAACAATATCGTTATGTGTGAAGGTACCTTTAGGCCCCCTGTGCCCACACGGCGCACCCAGCCAGTACTGCTGGGAGGGAAAGCCGCAGAAGTGAGCTCTGGGCAGAGTAAGTGACATGCCAGCTGTACATGGCCCGGCTACGGTTGCTAATAACTGCTGTCCTGCACGCTCCAGCATTACAGCGAGCGGTCACCGAGCACGCACGCACGCTCCACCGCGGCCACGCCAGCACTGACAGTCAGCTACACGCACAGCCTGACACTTCCTGTTGGGGGAGGGGAAATGTACGTCTATGCGTACGTACGTGACGTGCGTGCTGCCCAGAGGAATCGTGACGCGAGGACGTCGCTTCTGTGGCGTCACAAAGCGTGCGGCGGCGGATTTCCCGTCGTGCCTCGGGGCTCCCGGTCGCTCGACTCCAGCTGGAGAGACGCGCCTGGGAGTCTCCGGTGCCCAGGCCACTGTGTCCCTCCCTCCCCGGGAACATGCCGCGCCGCCCTCCGCAGTGATCCCCGGACAGAGGCAATGACAGCGGCTCCGGTATCCCCGCGGGAGATCAGGGAGAGGCTGATGCAGGCCATCGATACGCACAGTAATGTGAGTGCTGGGGCATGGAGGGCTGTGTGGGGCTGTGAGTGACGGGCTCACCGGACACCCAGGCGCAGTCGTGAGGGCGCCGGGAGGAGACAGCTCGGCACACCGGGCAGCGTGCGGTGAGTGAGGCCGGCAGGACATTGCCGGTGCTGTGTGCGGAGGGGCACTGGCAGCCGGCCCGCTGGGCTGAGTGGCTGACAGGAAGTGTCAGACGTGGGCCGGGGACATGTGAGGCTCCGTCCTGGACACTTGTTGCCGGGGAACTACTTTCTGTCTGTGTGGTCGGAGTCGGCGGGCTCCTGCGCCCAGCGCTGCGTGCTGGAGACTGTCCGGTGAGAGCGGGCCGCGCACCGCGCCTCTCATTCATTACACAGGCCCGGCTGCCGCGGCCCGGATCCAACTTTCAGGAAAGACCGAGGCTTAGGCCTGCCTCCGGCCAGTCACAGGCGGCTGTCCTCGTAGGAGGAGCCGTGCTACCCGAGACCCTGGGAGCACCAGAGCCTGCCACATGTCTATGGAGGTGGCACTGTGCTGGGGGCATCATGCCTGCCGTGTATGAGGGGGGCACTGGTTATATAGTGTCTGTGCTGTGTATATGGACTGGTATAGGGGAGGGCACTGGTTATATAGCGTCTGTGCTGTGTATATAGACTGGTATAGGGGAGGGCACTGGTTATATAGCGTCTGTGCTGTGTATATAGACTGGTATAGGGGAGGGCACTGGTTATATAGCGTCTGTGCTGTGTATATAGACTGGTATAGGGGAGGGCACTGGTTATATAGTGTCTGTGCTGTGTATATAGACTGGTATGGGGGGTCACTGGTTATATAGTGTCTGTGCTGTGTATATGGACTGGTATAGGGGAGGGCACTGGTTATATAGTGTCTGTGCTGTGTATATAGACTGGTATAGGGGAGGGCACTGGTTATATAGCGTCTGTGCTGTGTATATAGACTGGTATAGGGGAGGGCACTGGTTATATAGTGTCTGTGCTGTGTATATAGACTGGTATAGGGGAGGTCACTGGTTATATAGTGTCTGTGCTGTGTATATAGACTGGTATAGGGGAGGGCACTGGTTATATAGTGTCTGCTGTGTATATAGACTGGTATAGGGGAGGGCACTGTTTATATAGTGTCTGTGCTGTGTATATAGACTGGTATAGGGGAGGTCACTGGTTATATAGTGTCTGTGCTGTGTATATAGACTGGTATAGGGGAGGGCACTGGTTATATAGTGTCTGTGCTGTGTATATAGACTGGTATAGGGGAGGGCACTGGTTATATAGTGTCTGTGCTGTGTATATAGACTGGTATAGGGGAGGTCACTGGTTATATAGTGTCTGTGCTGTGTATATAGACTGGTATAGGGGAGGGCACTGGTTATATAGTGTCTGCTGTGTATATAGACTGGTATAGGGGAGGGCACTGTTTATATAGTGTCTGTGCTGTGTATATAGACTGGTATAGGGGAGGTCACTGGTTATATAGCGTCTGTGCTGTATATATAGACTGGTGTAGGGGAGGTCACTGGTTATATAGTGTCTGCTGTGTATATAGACTGGTATAGGGGAGGTCACTGGTTATATAGTGTCTGTGCTGTGTATATAGACTGGTATAGGGGAGGTCACTGGTTATATAGTGTCTGTGCTGTGTATATAGACTGGTATAGGGGAGGTCACTGGTTATATAGTGTCTGTGCTGTGTATATAGACTGGTATAGGGGAGGTCACTGGTTATATAGTGTCTGCTGTGTATATAGACTGGTATAGGGGAGGGCACTGTTTATATAGTGTCTGTGCTGTGTATATAGACTGGTATAGGGGAGGGCACTGGTTATATAGCATCTGTGCTGTGTATATAGACTGGTATGGGGGCGGTCACTGGTTATATAGTGTATATAGACTGGTATAGGGGAGGGCACTGGTTATATAGTGTATATTGACTGGTATAGGGGAGGTCACTGGTTATATAGCGTCTGTGCTGTGTATATAGACTGGTATAGGGGAGGGCACTGGTTATATAGTGTATATAGACTGGTATAGGGGCGGTCACTAGTTATATATAGTTTCTGTTCTGTGTATATAGACTGGTATAGGGGCGGTCACTGGTTATATAGTGTCTGTGCTGTGTATATAGACTGGTATAGGGGAGGTCACTGGTTATATAGTGTCTGTGCTGTGTATATAGACTGGTATAGGGGAGGTCACTGGTTATATAGCGTCTGTGCTGTGTATATAGACTGGTATAGGGGAGGTCACTGGTTATATAGTGTCTGTGCTGTGTATATAGACTGGTATAGGGGCGGTCACTGGTTATATAGTGTGTGTGCTGTGTATATAGACTGGTATAGGTGCGGTCACTGGTTATAGTGTCTGTGCTGTGTATGAGGGGGGGCACTGGTTATATAGTGTCTGTGCTGTGTATATAGACTGGTATAGGGGAGGGCACTGGTTATATAGTGTCTGTGCTGTGTATATAGACTGGTATAGGGGAGGGCACTGGTTATATAGCATCTGTGCTGTGTATATAGACTGGTATAGGGGCGGTCACTGGTTATATAGTGTCTGTGCTGTGTATATAGACTGGTATAGGGGAGGTCACTGGTTATATAGTGTCTGTGCTGTGTATATAGACTGGTATAGGGGAGGTCACTGGTTATATAGCGTCTGTGCTGTGTATATAGACTGGTATAGGGGAGGTCACTGGTTATATAGTGTCTGTGCTGTGTATATAGACTGGTATAGGGGCGGTCACTGGTTATATAGTGTGTGTGCTGTGTATATAGACTGGTATAGGTGCGGTCACTGGTTATAGTGTCTGTGCTGTGTATGAGGGGGGGCACTGGTTATATAGTGTCTGTGCTGTGTATATAGACTGGTATAGGGGAGGGCACTGGTTATATAGTGTCTGTGCTGTGTATATAGACTGGTATAGGGGAGGGCACTGGTTATATAGCATCTGTGCTGTGTATATAGACTGGTATAGGGGCGGTCACTGGTTATATAGTGTATATAGACTGGTATAGGGGAGGGCACTGGTTATATAGTGTATATAGACTGGTATAGGGGAGGTCACTGGTTATATAGCGTCTGTGCTGTGTATATAGACTGGTATAGGGGAGGGCACTGGTTATATAGTGTATATAGACTGGTATAGGGGCGGTCACTAGTTATATATAGCGTCTGTGCTGTGTATATAGACTGGTATAGGGGCGGTCACTGGTTATATAGTGTCTGTGCTGTGTATATAGACTGGTATAGGGGAGGTCACTGGTTATATAGTGTCTGTGCTGTGTATATAGACTGGTATAGGGGAGGTCACTGGTTATATAGCGTCTGTGCTGTGTATATAGACTGGTATAGGGGAGGTCACTGGTTATATAGTGTCTGTGCTGTGTATATAGACTGGTATAGGGGCGGTCACTGGTTATATAGTGTGTGTGCTGTGTATATAGACTGGTATAGGTGCGGTCACTGGTTATAGTGTCTGTGCTGTGTATGAGGGGGGGCACTGGTTATATAGTGTCTGTGCTGTGTATATAGACTGGTATAGGGGAGGGCACTGGTTATATAGTGTCTGTGCTGTGTATATAGACTGGTATAGGGGAGGGCACTGGTTATATAGCGTCTGTGCTGTGTATATAGACTGGTATAGGGGAGGTCACTGGTTATATAGCGTCTGTGCTGTGTATATAGACTGGTATAGGGGAGGTCACTGGTTATATAGCGTCTGTGCTGTGTATATAGAGTGGTGTAGGGGATGCACTGGTTATATAGTGTCTGGCTGTGTATATAGACTGGTATAGGGGCGGTCACTGGTTATATAGCGTCTGTGCTGTGTATATAGACTGGTATAGGGGAGGTCACTGGTTATATAGTGTCTGTGCTGTGTATATAGACTGGTATAGGGGAGGTCACTGGTTATATAGCGTCTGCTGTGTATATAGACTGGTATAGGTGCGGTCACTGGTTATAGTGTCTATGCTGTGTATGAGGGGGGCACTGGTTATATAGTGTCTGTGCTGTGTATATAGACTTGTATAGGGGAGGTCACTGGTTATATAGCGTCTGTGCTGTGTATATAGACTGGTGTAGGGGATGCACTGGTTATATAGTGTCTGGCTGTGTATATAGACTGGTATGGGGACGGTCACTGGTTATATAGCGTCTGTGCTGTGTATATAGACTGGTATAGGGGAGGTCACTGGTTATATAGTGTCTATATACACAGCACAGACTGGTGTAAGGGGTGCACTGGTTATATAGTGTCTGTGCTGTGTATATAGACTGGTATAGGGGAGGTCACTGGTTATAGTGTCTGTGCTGTGTATGAGGGGGGCACTGGTTATATAGTGTCTGTGCTGTGTATATAGACTTGTATAGGGGAGGTCACTGGTTATATAGCGTCTGTGCTGTATATATAGACTGGTGTAGGGGATGCACTGGTTATATAGTGTCTGGCTGTGTATATAGACTGGTATAGGGGAGGTCACTGGTTATATAGCGTCTGTGCTGTGTATATAGAGTGGTATAGGGGAGGTCACTGGTTATATAGTGTCTGCTGTGTATATAGACTGCTATAGGGGCGGTGACTGGTTTTGAGGAGGTCACTGGTTATATAGTGTCTGCTGTGTATATAGACTGCTATAGGGGCGGTGACTGGTTTTGAGGAGGTCACTGGTTATATAGTGTCTGCTGTGTATATAGACTGGTGTAGGGAGTGCACTCGTTATATAGCGTCTGTGCTGTGTATAGGGGCGGTCACTGGTTATATAGCGTCTGTGCTGTGTATATAGACTGGTATAGGGGAGGTCACTGGTTATAGTGTCTATGCTGTGTATGAGGGGGGCACTGGTTATATAGTGTCTGTGCTGTGTATATAGACTTGTATAGGGGAGGTCACTGGTTATATAGCGTCTGTGCTGTGTATATAGACTGGTATTCGGGGTGCACTGGTTATATAGTGTCTGCTGTGTATATAGACTGGTATAGGGGAGGTCACTGGTTATATAGCGTCTGTGCTGTGCATATAGACTGGTATAGGGGCGATCACTGGTTATATAGCGTCTGTGCTGTGCATATAGACTGGTGTACGGGGTGCACTGGTTATATAGTGTCTGCTGTGTATATAGACTGGTATAGGTGCGGTCACTGGTTATATAGCGTCTGTGCTGTGTATATAGACTGGTATAGGGACGGTCACTGGTTATATAGCGTCTGTGCTGTGTATATAGACTGGTATAGGGGAGGTCACTGATATATAGTGTCTGCTGTGTATATAGACTGGTGTAGGGGGTGCACTGGTTATATAGTGTCTGTGCTGTGTATATAGACTGGTATAGGGGAGCGCACTGGTTATATAGCGTCTGTGCTGTGTATAGACTGGTATAGGGGCGGTGACTGGTTATAAAGCCTCTGCGGTGTATATAGACTGGTTTTGGGGAGGTCACTGGTTATATAGTGTCTGTGCTGTGTATGAGGGGGCCACTGGTTTATATAGTGTCTGTGCTGTGTATATAGACTGGTATAGGGGAGGTCACTGGTTATATAGCGTCTGTGCTGTGTATATAGAGTGGTGTAGGGGATGCACTGGTTATATAGTGTCTGGCTGTGTATATAGACTGGTATAGGGGCGGTCACTGGTTATATAGCGTCTGTGCTGTGTATATAGAGTGGTATAGGGGAGGTCACTGGTTATATAGCGTCTGTGCTGTGTATATAGACTGGTATAGGGGAGGTCACTGGTTATATAGCGTCTGTGCTGTGTATATAGAGTGGTGTAGGGGATGCACTGGTTATATAGTGTCTGGCTGTGTATATAGACTGGTATAGGGGCGGTCACTGGTTATATAGCGTCTGTGCTGTGTATATAGAGTGGTATAGGGGAGGTCACTGGTTATATAGTGTCTGTGCTGTGTATATAGACTGGTATAGGGGAGGTCACTGGTTATATAGCGTCTGCTGTGTATATAGACTGGTATAGGGGCGGTGACTGGTTATAAAGCCTCTGCGGTGTATATAGACTGGTTTTGGGGAGGTCACTGGTTATATAGCGTCTGTGCTGTGTATATAGACTGGTATAGGGGAGGTCACTGGTTATATAGTGTCTGTGCTGTGTATGAGGGGGGCACTGGTTATATAGTGTCTGTGCTGTGTATGAGGGGGGCACTTGTTATATAGTGTCTGTGCTGTGTATAGACTGGTATAGGGGAGGTCACTGGTTATATAGCATCTGTGCTGTGTATATAGACTGGTATAGGGGAGGTCACTGGTTATATAGCGTCCGTGCTGTGCATATAGACTGGTATAGGGGCGATCACTGGTTATATAGCATCTGTGCTGTGCATATAGACTGGTATAGGGGCGATCACTGGTTATATAGCGTCTGTGCTGTGCATATAGACTGGTATAGGGGCGATCACTGGTTATAGTGTCTGCTGTGCATAAAGACTGGTATAGGGGCGATCACTGGTTATAGTGTTTGTGCTGTGTATATAGACTGGTATAGGGGCGGTCACTGGTTATATAGTGTCTGCTGTGTGTATAGACTGGTGTACGGGGTGCACTGGTTATATAGTGTCTGCTGTGTATATAGACTGGTATAGGGGCGGTCACTGGTTATATAGTGTCTGTGCTGTGTATATAGGCTGGTATAATGAAGGTCACTGGTTATATAGCGTCTGTGCTGTGTATATAGACTGGTATAGGGGCGGTGACTGGTTATAAAGCCTCTGCTGTGTATATAGACTGGTATGGGGGGTCACTGGTTATATAGTGTCTGTGCTATGTATATAGACTGGTATAGGGGAGGTCACTGGTTATATAGTGTATATAGACTGGTTTAGAGGAGGTCACTGGTTATATAGTGTCTGTGCTGTGTATATAGACTGGTATAGGGGAGGTCACTGGTTATATAGTGTCTGTGCTGTGTATATGGACTGGTATGGGGGGTCACTGGTTATATTGTCTGTGCTGTGTATATAGACTGGCATAGGGGAGGGCACTGGTTATATAGCGTCTGTGCTGTGTATATAGACTGCTATGGGGGAGGTCACTGGCTATATAGTCTGTGCTGTGTATAGGGGCGGTCACTGGTTATATAGCGTCTGTGCTGTGTATATAGACTGGTATAGGGGAGGTCACTGGTTGTTTAGCATTTTGTGCTGTGTGTATAGACTGGAATGGGGAGGTCACTGGTTATATAGCATCTGTGCTGTGTGTATAGACTGGTATAGGGGAGGTCACTGGTTATATAGTGTCTGTGCTGTGTATATAGTCTGGTATGGGGAGGTCACTGGCTATATAGTGTATAGAGGAGGTCACTGGTTATATAGTGTCTGTGCTGTGTATATAGGCTGGTATAGGGGCGGTCACTGGTTATATAGTGTCCTGTGTATATAGACTGGTATGGGGGGTCACTGGTTATATTGTGTCTATGCTGTGTATATGGACTGGTATGGGGGGTCACTAGTTATATATGGACTGGTATGCAGGGGTCACTGGTTATATAGTGTCTCTGCTGTGTATATAGTCCGCTACAGGGACAGTCACTGGTTATACTGTGTTTATATAGACCGCTACAGGGACAGTCACTGGTTATACTGTGTATATATAGATCGCTACAGGGACAGTCACTGGTTGTACTGTGTATATATAGACCGCTACAAGCACAGTCACTGGTTATACTGTGTATATATAGACCGCTACAAGCACAGTCACTGGTTATACTGTGTATATATAGACCTCTACAGGCACAGTCACTGGTTGTACTGTGTATATATAGACCGCTACAAGCACAGTCACTGGTTATACTGTGTATATATAGACCTCTACAGGGACAGTCACTGGTTGTACTGTGTATATATAGATCGCTACAGGGACAGTCACTGGTTATACTGTGTATATATAGACCGCTACAGGGACAGTCACTGGTTATACTGTGTTTATATAGATCGCTACAGGGACAGTCACTGGTTATACTGTGTATATATAGATCGCTACAGGGACAGTCACTGGTTATCCTGTGTATATAGACCGCTACAGGGACAGTCACTGGTTATACTGTGTATATATAGATCGCTACAGGGACAGTCACTGGTTATACTGTGTATATATAGATCGCTACAGGGACAGTCACTGGTTGTACTGTGTATATATAGATCGCTACAGGGACAGTCACTGGTTATACTGTGTATATAGACCGCTACAGGGACAGTCACTGGTTATACTGTGTATATATAGATCGCTACAGGGACAGTCACTGGTTATACTGTGTATATATAGATCGCTACAGGGACAGTCACTGGTTATACTGTGTATATATAGATCGCTACAGGGACAGTCACTGGTTGTACTGTGTATATATAGACAGCTACAGGCACAGTCACTGGTTATACTGTGTATATATAGACCGCTACAGGCACAGTCACTGGTTATACTGTGTTTATATAGATCGCTACAGGGACAGTCACTGGTTATACTGTGTATATATAGATCGCTACAGGGACAGTCACTGGTTGTACTGTGTATATATAGACCGCTACAGGGACAGTCACTGGTTGTACTGTGTATATATAGACCGCTACAAGCACAGTCACTGGTTATACTGTGTATATATAGATCGCTACAGGGACAGTCACTGGTTATACTGTGTATATATAGACCTCTACAGGGACAGTCACTGGTTGTACTGTGTATATATAGATCGCTACAGGGACAGTCACTGGTTGTACTGTGTATATATAGACCGCTACAGGGACAGTCACTGGTTGTACTGTGTATATATATAGATCGCTACAGGCACAGTCACTGGTTGTACTGTGTATATATAGACCTCTACAGGGACAGTCACTGGTTATACTGTGTATATATAGATCGCTACAGGGACAGTCACTGGTTGTACTGTGTATATATAGACCGCTACAGGGACAGTCACTGGTTGTACTGTGTATATATAGACCGCTACAAGCACAGTCACTGGTTATACTGTGTATATATAGATCGCTACAGGGACAGTCACTGGTTATACTGTGTATATATAGACCTCTACAGGGAGTCACTGGTTGTACTGTGTATATATAGATCGCTACAGGGACAGTCACTGGTTGTACTGTGTATATATAGACCGCTACAGGGACAGTCACTGGTTGTACTGTGTATATATATAGATCGCTACAGGCACAGTCACTGGTTGTACTGTGTATATATAGACCTCTACAGGGATAATCACTGGATATCCTGTGTGTATTTAGACCGCTACAGTCAGTCACTGGTTATGCTGTATTTGTGTATAGACCGCTACAGGAAAAATAACTGGTTATCGTATGTATATAAACCGCTACAGGCAGTCACTGGTTATATTGTGTATATATAGACCGCTATAGGGGAAGTCACTGGTTATACTGTGTATATATAGACCGCTACAGGCAGTCACTGGTTATACTGTTTGTATATAGACCGCTGCAGGCACAGTCACTGGTTATACTGTGTGTATATAGACCACTACAGGCACAGTCACTGGTTATACTGTGTGTATATACAGACCGCTACAGGCAGTCACTGGTTATACTGTTTGTATATAGACCACTACAGGCACAGTCACTGGTTATACTGTGTATATATAGACCGCTACAGGCACAGTCACTGGTTATACTGTGTATATATACAGACTGCTACAGGCAGTCACTGGTTATACTGTTTGTATATAGACCACTACAGGCACTGGTTATATTGTGTGTGTATATATAGACCACTACAGGGACAGTCACTGGTTATACTGTGTGTATATAGACCACTACAGGCACAGTCACTGGTTATACTGTGTGTATATACAGACCGCTACAGGCAGTCACTGGTTATACTGTTTGTATATAGACCACTACAGGGACAGTCACTGGTTATACTGTGTATATATAGACCGCTACAGGCACAGTCACTGGTTATACTGTGTGTATATACAGACTGCTACAGGCAGTCACTGGTTATACTGTTTGTATATAGACCACTACAGGCACTGGTTATATTGTGTATATATAGACCACTACAGGGACAGTCACTGGTTATACTGTGTGTATATAGACCACTACAGACAGTCACTGGTTATACTGTGTGTATATAGACCACTACAGGCAGTCACTGGTTATACTGTGTGTATATACAGACCGCTACAGGCACAGTCGCTGGTTATTCTGTGTATATACAGACCGCTACAGGCACAGTCACTGGTTATACTGTCTGTATATACACCGCTACAGGCACAGTCACTGGTTATACTGTGTGTATATACAGACCGCTACAGGCACAGTCACTGGTTATACTGTGTGTATATACACCGCTACAGGCACAGTCACTGGTTATACTGTGTGTATTTACACCGCTACAGGCACAGTCACTGGTTATACTGTGTGTATATACAGACCGCTACAGGCACACACTGGTTATACTGTGTGTGTATATACAGACCGCTACAGGCACAGTCACTGGTTATACTGTGTGTATATACAGACCGCTACAGGCAGTCACTGGTTATACTGTGTTTGTATATAGACCGCTACAGGCACAGTCACTGGTTATACTGTGTGTATATAGACCGCTACAGGCACACACTGGTTATACTGTGTGTGTATATACAGACCGCTACAGGCAGTCACTGGTTATACTGTGTGTATATACAGACCGCTACAGGCAGTCACTGGTTATACTGTGTTTGTATATAGACCGCTACAGGCACAGTCACTGGTTATACTGTGTGTATATATTGACCGCTACAGGCACACACTGGTTATACTGTGTGTATATACAGACCGCTACAGGCACAGTCACTGATTATACTGTGTTTGTATATAGACCGCTACAGGGACAGTCACTGGTTATACTGTGTGTATATACAACCCCTGGCAAAAATGATGGAATCACTGTCATTGGAGGATGTTCATTCAGTTTAATTTTGTAGAAAAAAAGCAGATCACTGACATGGCACAAAACTAAAGTCGTTTCAAATGGCAACTTTCTGGCTTTAAGTAACACTAAAAGAAATAAAGAACAAAAAATATGGTAGTCAGTAATGGTTACTATTTTTTAACCAAGCATAGGGGAAAAATTATGGAATCACCCTGTCAATTTTCATACCCAAAATAACATTTGCATCAAATTAGATCTGTTCGTTAGTCTGCATCCAAAAAGGAGAGATGTCAATTGAAACAAAGGAGAGGATTATCAAACTCTTAAAAGAGGTTAAATCATGACGCAATGTTGCAAAAGATGGTGGTTCACAGTCAGCTGTGTCTAAAATCTGGACCAAATACAAAAAACATGGGAAGGTTGTTAAAGGCAAACATACTGGTAGACAAAGGAAAACATCAAAGTGTCAAGATTGGAAACTTAAAGCAATATGTCTCCAAAACAAGAAATGCACAACAAAACAAATGATGAATGAATGGGAGGAAACTGGAGTCAACGTCTGATACCGAACTGATCCGCAAGTGATTTACAGTACAATGTAAGTCAATGAACAAAAAAAAAACCACTGTGCTAATGGTGTGGAAAACTCCGCTCGGAAACGCTGCGGATTAAAAGTAGCATGTCACTTCTTTTGTGTGGATCTGCAGCGTTTTTGTACCCATTCCATTATAGAAATCCGTAGGGGTAAAAAACACAATAAATCAACAGCAAATCTGCACAAAAGAAGCATCAAAACCGCACCTGCGTTTTCTGCCATGAGATGCAGAATCTGCACACAAAATTCCAGAGGCAATTCCGCAACGTGTGAACATAGCCTAAGAAACCCCCTAAAGGAAATGGGATTTGCATACAGAAAAGCTAAACGAAAGCCATCATTAACACCTAAACAGAAAAATACAAGGTTACAATGGGTTAAGGATAAGCAATCGTGGACTGTTAATGACTGGATGAAAGTCATATTCAGTGATGAATCACGAATCTGCATTGGGCAAGGTGATGATGCTGGAACTTTTGTTTGGTGCTGTTCCAATGAGATTTATAAAGATGACTGCCTGAGGAGAACATGCAACTTTCCACAGTCATTGATGATATGGGGCTGCATGTCAGGTAAAGGCACTGGGGAGATGGCTGTCATTACTTCTTCAATATAGCACAAGTTTATGTTGATATTTTGGACACTTTTCTTATCCCATCAATTGAAAAGATGTTTGGGGATGATGAAATCATTTTTCAAGATGATAATGCATCCTGCTATAGAGCAAAAATTGTGATAACATTCCTTGAAAAAAGACACAAGTTCAATGTCATGGCCTGCAAATAGTCCGGATCTCAATCCAATTGAAAATCTTTGGTGGAAGTTGAAGAAAATGATCCATGACAAGAATCCAACCTGCAAAGCTGATCTGGCAACAGCAATCAGAGAAAGTTGGAGCCAGATTGATGAAGAGTACTGCGTGACAATCACTAAGTCCATGCCTCAGAGGCTGCAAGTTGTAATAAAAGCCTGAGGTGGTGCAACAAAACACTAGTGATGTGTTGGAGTGTTTTTTTTTGTTTTTTCATGATTCCATAATTTTTTTTCCTCAGAATTGAGTGGTTCCATAATTTTTCAACTTCACAATTGTGTTCCACTTGTTGATTCTTCACCAAAAAATTACATTTGGTATCTTTGTTTGAAGCATGATATGTGGGAAAAGGTTGAAAAGATCCAAGGAGCCGAATACCTACTGCAAGGCACTGTACGTCATCAGAATTTTATTCTATACGTATTTTTTTTTTTCATAACTATTCTGCGTATGCTGACACTACAGGCATGTTGTGTACTTAATATTTGGCTGCCCAGTTAACTCTGCCATGGTTGGTTTGTCAGCGTGAAGCAGTTGGCCACTATTTGTACTCTTGTCATATTCTAAGAAATGATATGGCTTCTTACTATAGATGTGGATATAGGGCCATTCTGGGTCTTTGACAGTGATGCCTCTGTCTAGTAAATCCATCGTAACATGGTTGGGGGTGCTGCAAGTCACACCCCTACTGATCTGGTATTACCCCTTTAGTGACCGGGCCAAATTTTGGAAATCTACCCAGTGTCAATTTGTGGTAATCTGGAATTCGTTAGCAAATTCCCAGTGATTTTGAGACGTTTTTTTTTTTTTGTAGCACATTATAATTTATTATAATGATAAATCTAGGTCAATGTTTTGTTTATAAAAAAAAAAATCAAACATTAACCCCTTTACCCCCAAGGGTGGTTTGCACGTTAATGACCGGGCCAATTTTTACAATTCTGACCACTGTCCCTTTATGAGGTTATAACTCTGGAACGCTTCAATGGATCCTGGTGATTCTGACATTGTTTTCTCATGACATATTGTACTTCATGACAATGGTAAAAATTATTTGATAGTACCTGCGTTTATTTGTGAAAAAAACGGAAATTTGGCGAAAATTATGAAAATTTCGCAATTTTCCAACTTTGAATTTTTATGCAATTAAATCACAGAGATATGTCACACAAAATACTTAATAAGTAACATTTCCCACATGTCTACTTTACATCAGCACAATTTTGGAACCAAAATTTTTTTTTGTTAGGGAGTTATAAGGGTTAAAAGTTGACCAGCAATTTCTCATTTCTACAACACCATTTTATTTTAGGGACCACATCTCATTTGAAGTCATTTTGAGGGGTCTATATGATAGAAAATACCCAAGTGTGACACCATTCTAAAAACTACACCCCTCAAGGTGCTCAAAACCATATTCAAGAAGTTTATTAACCCTTCTGGTGCTTCACAGGAATTTTTTGAATGTTTAAATAAAAATGAACATTTAACTTTTTTTCACAAAAAATTTAATTCAGCTCCAATTTGTTTTTTTTTACCAAGGGTAACAGGAGAAAATGGACCCCAAACATTGTTGTACAATTTGTCCTGAGTATGCCAATACCCCACATGTGGGGGTAAACCACTGTTTGGGCACATGGCAGAGCTCGGAAGCGAAGGAGTGCCATTTGACTTTTTAATGCAAAATTGACTGGAATTGAGATGGGACGCCATGTTTCGTTTGGAGAGCCCCTGATGTGGCTAAACATTGAAACCCCCCACAAGTGACACCATTTTGGAAAGTAGACCCCCTAAGGAGCTTATCTAGAGGTGTGGTGAGCACTTTGACCCAACAAGTGCTTCACAGAAGTTTATAATGTAGAACCGTAAAAATAAAAAATCATATTTTTTCACAAAAATTATCTTTTCGCCCCCAATTTTTTATTTTCCCAAGGGTAAGAGTAGAAATTGGACCCCAAAAGTTGTTGTACAATTTGTCCTGAGTACGCTGATAGCCCATATGTGGGGGTAAACCACTGTTTGGGCGGATGGGAGAGCTCGGAAGGGAAGGAGCGCCGTTTGACTTTTCAATGCAAAATTGACAGGAATTGAGATGGGACGTCATGTTGCGTTTGAAGAGCCACTGATTTGCCTAAACATTGAAACCCCCCACAAGTGACACCATTTTGGAAAGTAGACCCCCTAAGGAACTCATCTAGATGTGTGCTGAGCGCTTTGACCCACCAAGGGCTTCACAGAAGTTTATAATGGAGAGCCGTAAAAATAAAACAAAAATTTTTTCCCACAAAAATTATTTTTTAGCCCCCAGTTTTGTATTTTCCCGAGGGTAACAGGAGAAATTCGACCCCACAATTTGTTGTCCAATTTGTCCTGAGTGCGCTGATACCCCATATGTGGGGGGGAACCACTGTTTGGGCGCATGGGAGGGCTCGGAAGGGAAGGAGCTCCATTTGGAATGAGGACTTAGATGGAATGGTCTGCAGGTGTCACATTGCATTTGCAGAGCCCCTAATGTACCTAAACAGTAGAAACCTCCCACAAGTGACACCATTTTGGAAACTAGACCCCCTAAGGAACTCATCTAGATGTGTTGTGATAGCTTTGAACCCCCAAGTGTTTTACTACAGTTTATAACGCAGAGCCGTGTAAATAAAAAATCTTTTTTTTTCCCACAAAAAATGTTTTAGCCCCGAGTTTTGTATTTTCCCAAGGGTAGCAGGAGAAATTGGACCCCAACAGTTGTTGTCCTATTTGTCCTGAGTACGCTGATACCCCATATGTTGGGGTAAACCCCTGTTTGGGCACACGGGAGAGCTCGGAAGGGAAGAAGCACTGTTTTACTTTTTCAACGCAGAATTGGCTGGAATTGAGATCGGACGCCATGTCGCGTTTGGAGAGCCCCTGATGTGCCTAAACAGTGGAAACCCCCCAATTATAACTGAAACCCTAATCCAAACACATCCCTAACCCTAATCCCAACAGTAACCCTAACCACACCTCTAACCCTGACACACCCCTAACCCTAATCCCAACCCTATTCCCAACCGTAAATGTAATCTAAACCCTAACTGTAACTTTAGCCCCAACCCAAACTGTAGCCCTAACCCTATCCCTAACCCTAGCCCTAGCCCTAACCCTAGCCCTAACCCTAGCCCTAGCCCTAACCCTAGCCCTAACCCTAGCCCTAGCCCTAATGGGAAAATGGAAATAAATACATTTTTTTAATTTTTCCCTAACTAAGGGGGTGATGAAGGGGGGTTTGATTTACTTTTATAGCGGGTTTTTTAGCGGATTTTTATGATTGGCAGCCGTCACACACTGAAAGACGCTTTTTATTGCAAAAAATATTTTTTGCGTTACCACATTTTGAGAGCTATAATTTTTCTATATTTTGGTTCACAGAGTCATGTGAGGTCTTGTTTTTTGCGGGACGAGTTGATGTTTTTATTGGTAACCTTTTCGGGCACGTGACATTTTTTGATCGCTTTTTATTCCGATTTTTGTGAGGCAGAATGACCAAAAACCAGCTATTCATGAATTTCTTTTGGGGGAGGCGTTTATACCGTTCCGCGTTTGGTAAAATTGATGAAGCAGTTTTATTCTTCGGGTCAGTACGATTACAGCGACACCTCATTTATATCATTTTTTTATGTTTTGGCGCTTTTATACGATAAAAACTATTTTATAGAAAAAATAATTATTTTTGCATCTCTTTATTCTCAGGACTATAACTTTTTTATTTTTTTGCTGATGATGCTGTATGGCGGCTAGTTTTTTGCGGGACAATATGACGCTTTCAGCGGTACCATGGTTATTTATATCCGTCTTTTTGATCGCGTGTTATTCCACTTTTTGTTTGGCGGTATGATAATAAAGCGTTGTTTTTTTGCCTCGTTTTTTTTTTTTTTTTTCTTACGGTGTTTACTGAAGGGGTTAACTAGTGGGCCAGTTTTATAGGTCGGGCCGTTACGGACGCGGCGATACTAAATATGTGTACTTTTATTGTTTTTTTTTTTTTTTTTATTTAGATAAAGAAATGTATTTATGGGAATAATATTTTTTTTTTTTTCATTATTTTGGAATATTTTTTTTTATTTTTTTTTTACACATTTGAAATTTTTTTTTTTTACTTTTTTACTTTGTCCCAGGGGGGGACATCACAGATCAGTGATCTGACAGTTTGCACAGCACTCTGTCAGATCACTGATCTGACATGCAGCGCTGCAGCCTTCACAGTGCCTGCTCTGAGCAGGCTCTGTGAAGCCACCTCCCTCCCTGCAGGACCCGGATCTGCGGCCATCTTGGATCCGGGGCTGGAGGGAGCAGGGAGGGAGGTGAGACCCTCGCAGCAACGCGATCACATCGCGTTGCTGCGGGGGGCTCAGGGAAGCCCGCAGAGAGCCCCCTCCCTGCGCGGTGCTTCCCTGCACCGCCGGCACATCGCGATCATCTTTGATCGCGGTGTGCCGGGGGTTAATGTGCCGGGGGCGGTCCGTGACCGCTCCTGGCACATAGTGCCGGATGTCAGCTGCGATAAACAGCTGACACCCGGCCGCGATCGGCGGCGCTCCCCCCGTGAGCGCTGCCGATCGCATATGACGTACTATTGCGTCCTTGGGAAGTAAAGCCCACCCCACATGGACGCAATAGTACGTCTAATGGCAGAAAGGGGTTAAAAAAAGTGCAATTATCAAACTGAATGATTGTCCCTTTAATTCAGATAGTCATACTATAGACAAACCTTAATAAACATTTCCATCACATCTGCTTTACATCAGCACCATTTGTAAAATGTTTTATTTTGTTAGAATTTTAGGAGGTTTAAAAATGTAATAATAAATTCTTTTTTTTTTTCAAGAAAACTTACAAAATTAATTTTTTTTTTTAGGGACCTATCCAGAGTTATCCTAGGGACCTATCCAGAGTGATAACCATTTTAAAAACTTTACTCCTGGTCATATTGAAAACTGCTGTCATGTAGTTTATTAACCTTTCGGGTGGTTTTCAGGATTTAATGTAAAGTAACATGACAGAAATGAAAACTTTTTTTTATTTTTACCACCTAAATGTCACTAACTTCTGAACAGGCTGTTATAGGTGGGAGACTGTGGCAACCCATGGCAAACATCAGGACCACACAATTGTGATCTCATGATGCCGTTAAATCGGAAGCCCTCACACTGTTAAGGTACCTTCACACATAATGATTTTGTTAAGGATATCGTTGCAATGTCACGTTTTTTGTGACGTAGCAACGATTCCGCTAACGATCTCGTTATGTGTGACAGCGACCAACGATCAGGCCCCTGCTGGGAGATCGTTGGTCGCTGGGGAATGATCAGGACTTTTTTTTGGTCGCTGATCACCCGCTGTCATCGCTGGATCAGCGTGTGTGACGCCGATCCAGCGATGTGTTCACGTCACCGCTGTGCTCTGCTTTACAGCCGGCGCTGACAGTGCGGGAAGCTGACGGCGGGGGACATGACAGACATCGGAATGTGAGTATGTACTGTTTTTTTTTTTTTTTTTTTTTTTTACTTTTACAATTGGTAACCAGGGTAAATATCGGGTTACTAAGCGCGGCCCTGCACTTAGTAACCCGATATTTACCCTGGTTACCTGGGGACTTCGGCATCGTTGAAGACAGTTTCAACGATGCCGAAGTCGTTCCCCTGATCGTTGGTCGCTGGAGAGAGCTGTCTGTGTGACAGCTCCCCAGCGACCACACAACGACTTACCAACAATCACGGCCAGGTCGTATCGCTGGTCGTTATCGTTGGTAAGTCGTTTAGTGTAACGGTACCTTTAACCATTTATATGTTGTAATCACTTTTGACCTCAGCATCTAAGGGGTTAAACAGCTATGGTCAGTGCGATCACTGACTGTGGCTAATGCAGCAAGTTGTCAGCTATAGTGTACAGCCGACAGCTCCTGGATTGTCACTTGTGTAGGGATGCTATTCTGTTATCTCAGGTCTGCAAAAAGACCTATTGGCGGTCATTAAGGGGTTAATTGCCCTTTCTTAAGAAGAGACAACCAACATGACAGTCCTTGATAAGCACTTTTAAAATTCTTCTGTCCTGCTTTTTGCTGCCACTTTCACTTCAGACCATGCTTGTGCAATAATGTTACTGTGGCCTGGGTGCTGTATGAGAGAAGTATTTAACCAGCAGGTTTAGTACAACTTTTGTAATTCTATTGGGGTTAAGGGTATTTGGGGATGATGTTGACCTCTGACAACCTCTCTAATCCCGCATAATCTGTTTTTGTTTGGTTTACTAGATGACAGATTGTACAACCTTCAGGCATCCATCACTATTTTTTTGTAGTTTACTGAGCTTTTATCTCTCCATATTCGTGTTGTGGAGGTTTTTATAAATTTCTTATAGAGCTAACTGTCATGGCCAAAAGTGTTGGCACCCTTGAATTTTTTTCCAGAAAATGAAGCATTTCTCCCAGAAAATTATTGCTATTGCACATGTTTGTTATAAACGTTTATTTCGAACACAACAACAAAACTGAAAAAAGGGCAAATTGGACATCATTTTACACCAAACCCCAAAAGTGTGCTGTACAAAATTGTTAGCACCTTTACAAAATTGTGGGTTAACAACTTTGTTTGAAGCATGTGATGCTTGTTCAAACTCATCTGTGGCAAGTAATGAGTGTGGACAGTATGAAAATTAAATTTAAAACCAGATAAAAAGGTGAGAAGTTGACTCAATCTTTGCATTGTCTGTGTGTGCCACACTAAGCATGGAGAACAGAAAGGAAAGTGAACTGTCTGAATACTTGAGAACTAGTGATGAGCGAGTATACTCGTTACTCGAGATTTCTTGAGCACGCTCTGGTGTCCTCCGAGTATTTGTAAGTACTCGGAGATTTGGGTATGTGCACACGTCAGGATTTCTTGCAGAAATTTTCCTGACAAAAACCGGACATTTCTGCCAGAAATCCGCATGCGTTTTTACTGCGATTTTAACACGTTTTTTGTGCGTTTTTTGTGCGTTTTTCCCAAATGCATAGAATTGCGGGAAAAACGCAGAAAATCCGCAAAAATAATGAACATGCTCATTTTTTTACCGCGATGCGTTTTTTTTTCGTGGAAAAAAAATGCATCCATGTGCACAAAACATGCAGAATGCATTCTAAATGATAGAATGCATAATGTATGCGTTTTTAATGAGTTTTTATAGCGTTTTTAGCGCGAAAAAAGCGCGAAAAAACCTGTACGTGTGCACATAGCCTCAGTTTTCTGTGCCGCAGCTGAATGATTTACATCTGTTAGCCAGCATAAGTACATGTGGGGATTCCCTAGCAACCAGGCAACCCCCACATGTACTTATTCTGGCTAACAGATGTAAATCATTCAGCTGCGGCGCAGAAAACTAAATCTGAGTACTTACAAATACTCGGAGGACACCCGAGCGTGCTCGGGAAATCTCGAGTACCGAGTATACTCGCTCATCACTATTGAGAACCAAAATTATTGAACAATATCAAGTCTCAAGGTTACAATTCCATTTCCAGAGATCTTGATTTTCCTTTATACATGGTACGCAACATAATCAAGAGGTTTACAACCCATGTTACTGTAGCTAATCTCCCTGGCTGTGGACGGCAGAGAAAAATTGATGATAGGTTGCAATGCAGGATAATCTAGATTAAAAAGAACACAATACCTACAGTCAAATATGGTGGAGGTTCAAAAATGTTTTGAGGTTGTTTGGCTTGATTGTTGTGTGCAAGGCATCATGAAACCTGAAGATTACCAACAGATTTTGGGTCTCCATGTAGTGCCCAGTGTCAGAAAGCTGGGTTTGCGTCCTAGGTCATGGGTCTTGCAGCAGGACAATGACCCTAAAAATACTTGAAGAACCCGGAAATGGACTGAAACTCAGCACTGGAGTTATGAAGTGGCCAGCAATGAGTCCAGATCTAAATCCTGTGGAGAGATGTTAAAATTGCTGTTGTGAGAACTGAGAAGGCGCCTTCAAATATGAGACACCTGGAGCAGTTTGCAATAGAATAGTGGTCCAAAGTTCCAGTTAATAGGTGTAAGGGTGCGTGTCCACGGTCCGGATTGTCGGAGTTTTGGACGGAGCGGAAAACCCGCTCCGCCCAAAGTGCCGTTCCCTTCTGTACGCGCGGTGATTCCGGATGTGTTCATTGCACACATCCGGAATTGCCGCACCCTATAGATTGGACTCTGTTTACCTTGCGGAGAAGGAGCGTTGCTGCAAGGTAAACAGACATGCTGCGTTCTAAAAAGACGCCCCCACATGTCCGTAAATGCTGGGCCGCCGGATGCGTGTTCGCACGCATAGTGGAGACGGGATTTCATAAAATCCCCTCCTCTATGCTGTAACATCTCGACGCTACGGGTTGAACGTTGCGGCTGTATGCAGCATCCAATCCGCAGATAATCCGGATGTAATCCTGCCCGTGGACACAGGCCATAAGAAGCTTGTTGATGGTTATAGGAAGCAATTGATTGCAGTTATTTATTTCAAAGAGTGTTCAACCAAATATTAAGTTGCGGTTGCTAACAATTTTGTCTGGCCAATTTTTGAGATTGTGTGAAATCATGCCCAATTTGCCTTTTGTTTTTCTATTGTGTTCCAGTACACACAAGAAATAAACGTGTATAACAAAACGTGTAATTGCAATACTTTTCTGGGAGAAATACTTCATTTTCTGCAACAATTTCAAAGGTGTCATGACTGTATATACTAAATATAGTGCACTCCAGCTTCCACATTGGGCCAATTTCATATGAAGCTGATTAGCTTATATATTTATTTGGGATTTGGAGTAAACTGGGATACGCTGATGACATATGACTATCCAGAGAGCATACACACTGTGCACTGCTGGTATACAATGACCTAAAATATGGATATCGGGTGAGCGTATACACTGCTCATAAGGATAACTGGAGTATACACACTTTGAACTGCTGGTGTACAGTGGCTATGGCCATATGGATATAAGAGCATATGTGCTGTGTACCGCTGGTATACACACTGTTGAGCAGGCATGGGGACTCAACATATTTTTTGAGCATGACAAAGTAGGTCTGTTAGCACCCGAACATGCTCGAATAACACCTTATCTGAGCATATTCACTTTCTTACAACTTGTACCTCACCCCAGAACTGAGTCCTAGACAGAGAGCTCAGTCCTGCTGTATGGTTTCCTCTATGCTGCTGCAGCTTGTATGAATGAAGAGCAGGAATCCCTCTGAGATCATACCAGCTAGTCTCCTCCCACCAGTTCAGAATGGGTTGCAAATTAGAGAGGGTGCATGAATCGAGTTGGGCCCCTGCTTATTTGGCAGTCTACAGCGCTTACCGAATAAGCTGCAGAAGATGGAGTGCACTGCTTGATCAGCGCTGCAGCTGCATGTGTTGCGGCTGTGTCACTGTGAATTATATCCATGGAGAGCCCAACAAAAAGGCTGTGCTGTGACAGTGACACAGCCGCGACACATGCAGCTGCGGTGCTGCTCAAGCAGTGCGCTCCATCTTCTGCAGCTTATAACTTGCCGAATAAGGAGGGACCTGATCAAATTTGCTCAACTCTACTCATGAAAAGGGAAGTATTGGTGAAAATGCAGGATGCCTGTCATATCCTAGCCAGAAATAATGTTATGCTTCAATTTCACATCCAAGTAACTTTTGAGAGTAAGTTTCTTGTCAGTATGGTTTTCTTTTTAGTGTATAATGTTCAGTCCTAGTTCCTCAGCACATGTGCAGCTGGTACCAACTCTGCTTGCTGACTTAGCAGATTACAGATGGAAGGATAATCATACTATAGTCCCCTAAATAAGGTGAGAGCTTATAAGGAGGGCTGAAGTGTGATCATAATTAGTGATGGCTGGGCGGCATCTTTTTTTTTTTTTTTTTTTTTTTCTGTGCCAGTGAGGAGCCTGTGTAGAAGCATCTCGTAAGGCAGTGGCTATATTCATTATGCCCCGATGCCTGTATTGGTGACTCTTGTCACTGTAGGCTGATTGTCTGCTGCTATACTGCCACTTCAGCATGGAGGATGTGATATCAAGTGAAAGAATTGGAGTTCTTAGTGTAATATCTTAGTCAATTCTGGTAATTATTGTTGCATGTTTATCTTCAATTAAAGCAGCAGGAATACAGCAGCAGCCTCGGTTTTTGATGAGACAGGTGGTGGTTCAGATTTTCTGTGTGGTTCCTGGTGGCCACCTCCAAGCTAAAGTCACCAAGCTCGCCAATCCCCTTATGTGTATTAGATGATCAGAAGGTATGGAGGAAACGGAAGGTCCAACTGATTCGTCTACTTATGGCATGTTCAGAAAATTCACAGCATAACACGGTAGCAGCTGCATAAATGAGATTTCAACAAATCTAACTTACATTTCTGTACCGCAGTGCGCAGGAGACTGGAAAGGTGAAAGAGCTGTGTTGCCTGCGCACTGCGGTACTTTACTCTGCCCTAGTTGGGGCAGAGGAGTGCGCCTGCGCAGGAGCGCGATTCCGGAGAGACTGGATGTACTTAGAGACGCGTCACCCACACAAAGCAAAGGAGGGTGGCATCGCAAGAAGGGAGGCGCCAGACCAAGACCCTCGACACCCATCGGAACGAACCGCTCCGCAGGTGAGTATAATAAAAGCGCTTTTTCTTATCTTTCAGGTCGGAGTGGGTACAGATACACATCCTTATAGAATGCTGTATATCAGCCCTGAAAGGTGGTGGCCGTATCCCCCATCAGCCAAACCTGATGACAGGTTCACTTTAAGGTCTGGGCTCGCTGGACATTTTTGTAGAGCTGCTTCATTTGATCTATTAAGAGGAAGATGCAGTCCATTTGATTTCATACAACTCCATGTATTGCTTTGCACTGCAGCTGTAGCAAAATAGTTCTAATCGATGCAAAAAGGGTTCGTGTAGCGCAGGCCTTAGACCCACGTTGTGCATGCCAGTCACATTAAACAAATCACTGTTGTAAGATGTGCCTAATTCTCTGAGGTGCATGCCTCTTAATGGCTTGGGCACATCTTACAACTTCTCTGCACCTACAGCAGAAATGTTGCTCCAGTCAAGGACTGGTGAAAACACCTTGATAAATCAGGCCCATAGACCGCAGAAAAGCCAGACCAAATCTTCTATATGTGAAAATACCTGCTTGGGTTTGGTATCCTTACCAAAATATGCTTTACAAATCTGCTCTGATTGTGTTTTTGCTACATTTTTCACTTGAGATGTTTTTGGTGCAGACTTGTATTTTTTTTTTTTTTAGTGTTGGAAGTGTAGAAACGCTGAAAATGTGCTCTTAAAGGGAACCTGTCACCCCGTTTTTTCAGTATGAGATAAAAATACCGTTAAATAGGGCCTGAGCTGTGCTTTACAATAGGGTATTTTTTGTCCCCTGATTCCCCACCTATGCTGCCGAAATACCTTACAAAAGTCGCCGTTTTCGCCTGTCAATCAGGCTGGTCTGGTCAAAAGGGCGTGGTCACAGCGCTGTTTCTCTCCCACATCTTACTTATCTTTCCGTTGGTGGCGTAGTGCTTCTCGCATGCGCAAGTGCCAAATGCACTGCGCAGCTGTAGAAAAAGCGCGATCTGCGCTATTCAGCGGTTTATCGGTGGGCGCGGCCATCTTCCTGAGGCCGCGCGTGCGCAGATGGAGATCGCGGCGGCCATTTTCCTGCAGCCGAGATGCGAACGCAGTGCAGCACAGATTCATCTTTTTAGATCAGGAACAGAACAGACATTAATAGGACATTTCATCACTTTCCCAAATAATGAAAACATTTACAGCACATCCCGCATTGTACTACTGCACCCAATTTATTATACATTTTAGGAGTCGGTCCATTTTATACTGACTCCACCAAAACACACTCCACAGACCTGTTTTTTTAGTTAATAAATAACATTTCCCACATGTCTCCTTTTGCATCAGTACGATTTTGGAAACATACTTTTTTTTTTTTTTTTGTTAGGAAGTTATAAGGGTTAAAGTTGACCAGCAATTTATATCTTGTCAGAGAGAGAAATGAAACAGCCAGCACATTTTTTTTTTCTTCATTTTTTGTGATTGCCATTATTCACTGAATAACGGTGATCATATGATCGGACACTGGAAAATCAGTCCCTGATTATGTTCTCTGGGGTCTCTGCTACCCCCGGTAGCTGACTCCCCCATATATTTTCTGACCCTGGGGGTAGGGCGCTACATCCTTATTCCCGATTGCCGTTTTAAAACCCCTGGTGGCCACCATTTTAATACACATTGGCGGTCACTAAGGGGTTAATTAAATCAGTGATGTGTATAAAGTAAACATTGGCTGACCAAGATGTGAGTAAACAGTATCCTACAAACTCCATTCAATGCCAATGTGTTAAGTAAACTATTCCTGACCAGTTCCCCCCACTGTTAGATTTGTTTGTGTATTTTTTCATAAACATGTCTTGCATTGCTGACCTGTGTGAATGCTTCTGTTTTGGAAGCAAAGCTGAACTTTGGGATCCTATAAGGCCATGTTCACACAGTGCGTTTTTTACTGCGGAACCGCAGTGGTATTGCCGCTGCGGTTCCGCAGCAGTTTTCCATGCAGGGTACATAACAATGTAACCCTATGGAAAAGTCACTGCTGTGCACATGGTCCGTAATTTCGTTTAAAAAGCCGCGCAGAATAGCTGCGGCAAAAAAGAAGGAGCATGTCACTTCTTTTTCCTGAACCGCAGCGGTTCTGCACCCATAGACCTCCATTGTGAGGTCAACATCGCAGTAAAACCCGCAGATCAAAAATATATCTGCGGGTTTTACTGCGATTTGATGTGCAGAACCGCTGCAGCAGGAAGTGCGGGGGAGCGGGCGGAAGTGCGTGGGCGGAGTGTGGCTGCCCCCCCCGTGCTCCGATGCCCCCCCCAGTGCTCCGATGCCCCCCCCGTGCCCTAATCTCCCCCCCTTATACTTACCCGGCGTCCCGGTGTCCGTCCGGCCGTCTTCTCCCTGGGCGCCGCCATCTTGCAAAATGGCGGGCGCATGCGCAGTGCGCCCGCCGAATCTGCCGGCAGATTCGCTCCAAAGTGCATTTTGATCACTGAGATATAACCTATCTCAGTGATCAAAATAAAAAAATAGTAAATGACACCCCCCCCCCCCCCCCCACTTTGTCACCCCCATTGGTAGGGACAATAAAAAAATTAAGAATTTTTTTTTTTTTTTTTTTTCACTAAGGTTAGAATAGGGGTAGGGTTAGGGGTAGGGTTAGGGTATTTTCAGCCATTTTAGCCCTAAAAAGCTTCCTAGGAAACACACAGTCTCTGCATAGAAAACTGCATAAAAAAAGGATAAAAAAACGCATCAAAAAAGGACAAAAAAAGGACCTGCGTTTTCTGCCAAGAGCTGCAGTTTTTTAAAAAAAACTGTCCTGAAAAAAAAAGGATGGAAATCCTGAACGTGTGAACATACCCTAAAAATGCACCAAAACCTGTGTTTTTGACAAGAGTGCAGGTTTTGCTTCAAGAGAAAAAGCTGAAAAAACGCCCAGTGTGAACATAGCCTAAGTGTGGACTTTATTGGACACCTGCTGTCCACTCTATAACATACTCTGAATTGCATTGCTCAGGGTGCTGAAGCACTCGGCTCTTATAGCTAAAATGCATACAGAAGTCTATTGAGCCTGTACGCCGCTCTCTGGACCCGCTCCCGGTCTGCAGCTTGTGACATGAGGTTGATACTGATAGTTATGATGGTTCTGAAAAATGACAGGTACAGTGTGATGCCCTGGTTTACTTGTACTGCCTGGTAAGACACCAGCTTAGTTTTGATGTTTGGCTCCCTGGAAACCTTTGCTCTGGAATGCAGAACTGGTGGTTGTTGGATCAATTGTCAGGAACACCAAGTTACTATGCTCCCGATGTAGCAGACACTAGTGCTAAACATGTATAGAAAGTCTGGGTTCTATTCTACTCATGGTTGACTCCTTATTGTAAACCACTAAAAACAAAACTGCCGTTCCTGATCACCTCCAAATCGGAAGCTGCTGCACTGCTGCTTTTTTCTTATGACTGCTGATCTACAAAGTTTGATCTACAAAATTGCCACCAAGTTTTTTTTTTTTTTTTACCTTTTTTAATTTGATGGAGGTACAAAGCTGTCACAAGAAGTTTAGGCACCCCTTTTCAAAAATCACTGTTGAACAGTTAAATATGCAAATTGCCTCTTCTGAGAAAGAGGGCTTAAACTCTATAGCGCCACCTGTTGGAAGTAGCGATCCTACAAGTCACAATCAACCCTTTAATGAGTTAAGTCCTCTTTTTCTCAGAAGAGGCAATTTGCATATTACATTTCCCAGAGGAGCTTTGCACAGCGAATAAAGCCTCCTTACCTTGACAAGCCCGCTGGTATGTCATTCTCCATAAGGAGAAACGTTACCCTGTTGAACAGTTAGGCAAGTTGAAGATGAAATGATCTCTAAAAGGCCTTAAGTTAGATGACACCTTTCCTTTGTATTTCAGGCAAAAACTATAATTTCATCTTTTACATTTTAAAAATTACAAAAAGGAAAATGAGCTGATGGTCACCCTTCATGTTTAGTACCTACTAG
The DNA here is from genome assembly GCF_032444005.1 of Ranitomeya imitator. Lineage (NCBI taxonomy): Eukaryota > Metazoa > Chordata > Amphibia > Anura > Dendrobatidae > Ranitomeya > Ranitomeya imitator. The sequence goes on along the minus strand of NC_091282.1, from coordinate 555,375,455 downwards.
CACCCCCTTTTGAAAGTATCCCAGCTCAAACTAAGAGCCTTTCAGTTCTCGTTTGAGGGATTTTCATCCATTCTTCCTTTGGAAAATTCTTCCAGTTCTGTGAGATTTCGGGGCAGCGCTCATTGCAGTCCAGCAATGACAACCACAGGGGTCTCCTGCCAACCCACTGGCTCCCCGCAGTCATGTGGCCGATGGGCAGGGGTAATGACGCACATCCGGTTTGCGCAAGTGAAATGCCACTTTCAGAGATTGACAACAGCATTTAAGATGTTGACAGCTACTGGTGGATTGCTATTCCACACGTGGCTGTTAGGAGCACATGTCAGCTGGTCTGATCCGCTATCATGTGTTGGAAAAGGTGTAGGCTTCGGCACAAAGAGGGAGTGGCGACCTATGATGTACCTATACGTCATAGGCCATAAAGGGGTTAAGGTCCAATCTGGGTAATCCCTTCCCCTTAATCAACAAAAAACTTTCTGATTCTGTAAGGTAGTCTTGTTGGTGGGAACAATTGCATTTAGTACATACTAATTCCCCCCCACAGGGATGTTTTTGCTGACATAAGGAGAATGTGGGGGGGATTGCAGGATGACTCTTTAAGTATTAAATTTGAAGCAGTGGATTTTGTAAATGTGAAATTGTGGACTGGATAAGGGGTAGTGTTTACCCGGATTGGGTTATCTGACAACCAGAGGCATGGCCTAATTTAACACCGAGGAGCAATAATGCTTTGGAATACAGAGTATACAAATCAAGTGCATCACATAGGCAATTTGTCAAGTTCTGCTTTGTTCCCTACAGGCACACAAAAAGTATAATTAAATTGAATAAAGTTTTATTTTAAAAAATAAAAAAAAGTTGCGACTTTTCTGTGTTTATTTCCATCTTTGCTCCAACAATTAAAAATTAGACAAATTATGTGTACCCCCAAAATGGTGCAAAAAGAATCTTGCAAATAATTTGACGAAAAAACAAGTCCTTTATTTGTTCTCGTTGGTAGGAAAGTGATTATGCATCTCAAGATGCAGCAACCAAAAGTGACTTGCTCCTGTTCACTTCATAACCTGTTTTTAATGTGCAAAATAAATAATTAATAAAGTAAAAAAAAAAACTATTTGGGATGGCATCATACTGAGCAGTAGAGCGTTAGAGGTTGCCCACTACTGTACAACCCCTTTAAGTGAAATTTAAAAAAAAATCGTACCTCTTAACCCCTTACCGGCATCGGACGTACTATACCGTCCGATGCCGGCTCCCCTGCTTTGATGCAGGGCTCCGCGGTGAGCCCGCACCAAAGCCGGGACATGTCAGCTGTTTTGAACAGCTGACATGTGCCCGTAATAGGCGCGGGCAGAATCGCGATCTGCCCGCACCTATTAACTAGTTAAATGCCGCTGTCAAACGCAGACAGCGGCATTTAACTACCGCTTCCGGCCGGGCGCCGGAAATGACGTCATCGCCGACCCCCGTCACATGATCGGGGGTCGGCGATGCTTGTGAATGGTAACCATAGAGGTCCTTGAGACCTCTATGGTTACTGATTGCCCGTCGCTGTGAGCGCCACCCTGTGGTCGGCGCTCACAGCACACGTGCAATTCTGCTACATAGCAGCGATCAGCAGATCGCTGCTATGTAGCAGAGCCGATCGTGCTGTGCCTGCTTCTAGCCTCTCATGGAGGCTATTGAAGCATGGCAAAAGTTTAAAAAAAAAGTTTAAAAAAATGTGAAAAAAATAAAAAAAACATAAAAGTTTAAATCACCCCCCTTTCGCCCCAATCAAAATAAATCAATAAAAAAAATATCAAATCTACGCATATTTGGTATCGCCGCGCTCAGAATCGCCCGATCTATCAATTAAAAAAAAGTATTAACCTGATCGCTAAACAGCGTAGCGGGGAAAAAATTCGAAACGCCAGAATTACGTTTTTTTGGTCGCCGCGACATTGCATTAAAATGCAATAACGGGCGATCAAAAGAACGTATCTGCACCGAAATGCTATCATTAACCCCTTCCCGACCTTTGACGCATACGCTGCGTCATGAAAGTCGGTGCCATTCCGACCCATGACGCAGCATATGCGTCATGGAAAGATCGAGTCCCTGCAGATCGGGTGAAAGGGTTAACTCCCATTTCACCCGATCTGCAGGGACAGGTGGAGTGGTAGTTTAGCCCGAGGGGGGGGGGGGGGGGGGGCTTCACTTCCCCGTGGCTACGATCGCTCTGATTGGCTGTGGAAAGCGAAACCGCCAATCAGAGCGATTTGTAATATTTCACCTAAAAAACTGGTGAAATATTACAATCCAGCCATGGCCGATGCTGCAATATCATCTGCCATGGCTGGAAACACTTATGTGCCCCCACCCCACCGATCGCCCCCCGATCTGTGGTCCGCTCCCCTCCGTCCTGTGCTCCGCTCCCCCGTCCTCCTGTCCGCTCCCCCCGTGCTCCAATCACACCCCCCGCGCTCCAATGAAACCCCCCCGCACTCCGATCCACCCCCCCCCCTGCACAGCGATCCCTCACCCCGTGCTCCAATCCTCCCCCGTGCTCCAATCCTCCAGCCCCCCCCCCCCCCGTGCCCTGATCTCCCCCCCTTATACTTACCTAGCCGCCCGAGGTCCGTCCGTCTTCTTTCCTGGGCGCCGCCATCTTCCAAAATGGCGGGCGCATGTGCAGTGCGCCCGCCGAATCTGCCGGCAGGCAGATTCATTCCAGAGTGAATTTTGATCACGGAGATAGGTTATATCTCAGTGATCAAAATAAAAAAAAGTAAATGACCCCCCCCTTTGTCACCCCCATAGATAGGGACAATAAAAAAAATAAAGAATTTTTTTTTTTTCACTAAGGTTGGGGTAAGAACTAGGGGTAGGGGTAGGGTTAGGGTTAGGAATGTGCACACATTCTGGTCCTATGCGGATTTTTCCGCAGCGGATTTAAAAAATCCACAGTGCTAAACCACTGCCGCTTTATCGTGGATTTACCGCGGTTTTTCTGCGCATTTCACTGCGGTTTTACAACTGCGATTTTCTATTGGAGCAGTTGTAAAACCGCTGCGAAATCCGCAGAAAGAAGTGACATGCTGCAGAATGTAAACCGCTGCGTTTCCGTGCAGTTTTTCCGCAGCATGTGTACAGCGATTTTTGGTTCCCATAGGTTCACATTGAACTGTAAACTCATGGGAAACTGCTGCGGATCCGCAGCGTTTTCCGCAGCGTGTGCACATACCTTTAGAATTAGGCTATGTGCACACGGTGCGGATTTGGCTGCGGATCCGTAGCAGTGTTCCATCAGGTTTACAGTACCATGTAAACATATGGAAAACCAAATCCGCTGTGCCCATGGTGCGGAAAATACCGCGCGGGAACGCTGCGTTGTATTTTCCGCAGCATGCCAATTCTTTGTGCGGATTCCGCAGCGTTTTACACCTGTTCCTCAATAGGAATCCACAGGTGAAATCCGCACAAAAAACACTGGAAATCCACGGTAAATCCACAGGTAAAACGCAGTGCCTTTTACCCGCGGATTTTTCAAAAATGGTGCTGAAAAATCTCATACGAATCCGCAACGTTGGCACATAGCCTTAGGGTTAGGGTTGGGTTGGAATTAGGGTTAGGGTTAGGGGTGTGTTGGGGTTAGGGTTGTGGTTAGGGGTTTGTTGGGGTTAGGGTTGTGATTAGGGTTATGGCTACAGTTGGGATAAGGGTTGGAGGTGTGTTGGAGGTAGAATTGAGGGGTTTCCACTGTTTAGGCACTTCAGGGGGTCTCCAAACGCAACATGGCGCCACCATTGATTCCAGCCAATCTTGTATTCAAAAATTCAAATGGTGCTCCCTCACTTCCGAGCCCCGACGTGCGCCCAAACAGTGGTTTACCCCCACATATGGGGTACCAGCATACTCAGGACAAACTGCGCAACAATTACTGGGGTCCAATTTCTCCTGTTGCCCTTGAGAAAATAAAAAATTGCTTGCTAAAACATCATTTTTGAGGAAAGAAAAATGATTTTTTATTTTCACGGCTCTGCGTTGTGAACGTCTGTGAAGCACTTGGGGGTTCAAAGTGCTCACCACATATCTAGATAAGTTCCTTGGGGGGGTCTAGTTTCCAAAATTGGGTCACTTGTGGGGGGTTTCTACTGTTTAGGCACACCAGGGGCTCTGCAAACGCAACGTGACGCCCGCAGACCATTCCATCAAAGTCTGCATTTCAAAAGTCACTACTTCCCTTCTGAGCCCCCACGTGTGCCCAAACAGTGGTTTACCCCCACACATGGGGCATCAGCGTACTCAGGAGAAACTGGACAACAACTTTTGTGGTCCAATTTCTCCTGTAACCCTTGGGAAAATAAAAAATTCTGGGCTAAAAAATTATTTTTGAGGAAAGAAAACGTATTTATTATTTTCACTGCTCTGTGTTATGAACTTCTGTAAAGCACTTGGGGGTTCAAAGTGCTCACCTCACATCTAGATAAGTTCCTTTCGGGGTCTAGTTTCCAAAATGGGGTCACTTGTGGGGGGTTTCTACTGTTTAGCCACATCAGGGGCTCTGCAAACGCAACGTGACGCCCGCAGAGCATTCCATCAAAGTCTGCATTTCAAAACGTCACTACTTCACTTCCGAGCCCCAGCATGTGCCTAAACAGTGGTTTACCCCCACATATGGGGTATCAGCGTACTCAGGAGAAACTGGACAACAACTTTTGGGGTCAAATTTCTCCTGTTACCCTTGGGAAAATAAAAAATTGCGGGCTAAAAAATCATTTTTGAGAAAATAATTTTTTTTTTTATTTTCATGGCTCTGCGTTAAAAACTTCTGTGAAGCACTTGAGGGTTCAAAGTGCTCACTACACATCTAGATTAGTTCCTTTGGGGGTCTAGTTTCCAAAATGGGGTAATTTGTGGGGGATCTCCAATGTTTAGGCACACAGGGGCTCTCCAAACGCGACATGGTGTCCGCTAATGATTGGAGATAATTTTCCATTTAAAAAGCCAAATGACGTGCCTTCCCTTCTGAGCCCTGCCGTGCGCCCAAACAGTGGTTTACCCCCATATATGGGGTATCTGCATACTCAGGACAAACTGGACAACAACATTTGTGGTCCAATTTCTCCTATTACCATTGGCAAAATAGGAAATTCCAGGCTAAAAAATCATTTTTGAGAAAAGAAAAATTTATTTTTTATTTTCATGGCTCTGCATTATATACTTCTGTGAAGCACCTGGGGGTTTAAAGTGCTCAGTATGCATCTAGATAAGTTCCTTGGGGGGTCTAGTTTCCAAAATGGGGTCACTTGTGGGGGAGCTCCATTGCATAGGCACACAGGGGCTCTCCAAATGTGACATGGTGTCCGCTAACAATTGGAGCTAATTTTCCATTCAAAAAGTTAAAAGGCGCGCCTTCCCTTCCGAGCCCTGCCGTGTGCCCAAACAGTGGTTTACCCCCACATATGAGGTAACGGTGTACTCGGGAGAAATTGCTCAACAAATTTTAGGATCCATTTTATCCTATTGCCCATGTGAAAATGAAAAAATTGAGGCGAAAAGAAATTTTTTGTGAAAAAACAGTACTTTTTCATTTTTACGGATCAATTTGTGAAGCACCTGAGGGTTTAAAGGGCTCACTAGGCATCTAGATAAGTTCCTTGGGGGGTCCAGTTTCCAAAATGGGGTCACTTGTGGGGGAGCTCCAATTTTTAGGCACACGGGGGCTCTCCAAATGTGACATGGTGTCCGCTAAAGAGTGCAGCCAATTTTTGATTCAAAAAGTCAAATGGCGCTCCTTCCCTTCCAAGCCCTGCCGTGCGCCCAAACAGTGGTTTACCCCCACATATGAGGTATCAGCGTACTCAGGACAAATTGGACAACAACTTACGTGGTTCAGTTTCTCCTTTTACCATTGGGAAAATAAAAAAAATTGTTGCTGAAAAATCATTTTTGTGACTAAAAAGTTAAATGTTCATTTTTTCCTTCCATGATGCTTCTGCTGCTGTGAAGCACCTGAAGGGTTAATAAACTTCTTGAATGTGGTTTTGTGCACCTTGAGGGGTGCAGTTTTTAGAATGGTGTCACTTTTGGGTATTTTCAGCCATATAGACCCCTCAAACTGACTTCAAATGTGAGGTGGTCCCTAAAAAAAATGGTTTTGTAAATTTCGTTGTAAAAATGAGAAATCGCTGGTCAAATTTTAACCCTTATAACTTCCTAGCAAAAAAAAATTTTGTTTCCAAAATTGTGCTGATGTAAAGTAGACGTGTGGGAAATGTTATTTATTAACTATTTTGTGTCACATAACTCTCTGGTTTAACAGAATAAAAATTCAAAATGTGAAAATTGCGAAATTTTCAAAATTTTCGCCAAATTTCCGTTTTTATCACAAATAAACGCAGAATTTATTGACCTAAATTTACCACTAACATGAAGCCCAATATGTCACGAAAAAACAATCTCAGAACCGCTAGGATCCATTGAAGAGTTCCTGAGTTATTACCTCATGAAGGGACACTGGTCAGAATTGCAAAAAACGGCAAGGTCTTTAAGGTCAAAATAGGCTGGGTCATGAAGGGGTTAAAAACGTCATCTCGGCACGCAAAAAATAAGCCCTCAACCGACCCCAGATGATGAAAAATGGAGACGCTACGAGTATCGAAAAATGGCGCAATTTTTTTTTTTTTTTTAGCAAAGTTTGGAATTTTTTTTCACCACTTAGATAAAAAATAACCTAGTCATGTTTGGTGTCTATGAACTCGTAATGACCTGGAGAATCATAATGGCAGGTCAGTTTTAGCATTTAGTGAACCTAGCAAAAAAGCCAAACAAAAAACAAGTGTGGGATTGCACTTTTTTTTGCAATTTCACCGCACTTGGACTTTTTTTCCCGTTTTCTAGTACACGACATGCTAAAACCAATGATGTCGTTCAAAAGTACAACTCGTCCCGCAAAAAATAAGCCCTCACATGGCCAAATTGACAGAAAAATAAAAAAGTTATGGCTCTGGGAAGGAGGGGAGCGAAAAACGAACACGGAGAAACGAAAAATCCCCCGTTCATGAAGGGGTTAAATCAGCCCACTCCTCCCACTCTTGAGCACTGTCCCCCAGCGATTTTGTTCCATCAGGCTAATGACTTCCTTGCACTATGTTACAAAAACCTTGTGCTTACCACTAAGGGCAAGTTCAGACAAGGTGTGTTTTCACCGGGGTTTTTTTCTGCAGCAAAACTTTATCGGGAAAGAAGCTGCAGGAAAAAAAGCAAGGTTTTTTGCGGTGGTTTTGTCATGCTAGATTTGTCTGTCGTGCATGCTGACAAAGTTTAGTGTTGAAAAAGTCATATTTCATAGAATAAGGTTTTAGCACAAAAAAAACAAAGCACAACCTGATGCCTATGTTTTTGGTGCGTTTTTTCACCACCCATTCAAGTCAATGGGTGAAAACACTGAAAGAAGTGACATGCTCTATATCCAAAAAACATGCAAAGCACAAAATACTGATGACAAACTGTGTTCATGAGATTTCTGAAATTTGACTTTGCTACTACTGTAAAATGCAGCTGAAAATGAGCATATGAAAGCAGTAATAACACCTAGTGTGAACTTAGCCAAATACTATCCTATTCATATCAATGTTAAGGTACCATCACACTCAGCGACGCTGCAGCGATATAGACATTGAGCCGATCGCTGCAGCGTCGCTGTTTAGGTCGCTGTAGAGACGTCAAACACAGCAACTCCAGAACGATGCGGGAGCGATCCAGTGACGTAACGGCGACTCGCTTATCGTTCTCGCTGGTTGTTAGCTCCATGTAAAACGTTGCTGGCGTCGTTGCTTTTGATGTCAAACATAACGATACACGCCGACCAAATAAAGTTCTGGACTTCTAGCTCCGACCAGCTATGGCACAGCGGGATCCAGATCGCTGCTGCGTGTCAAACACAACGAGATCGCTATCTAGGACGCTGCAACGTCACGGATCGTTGTCGTTCTCTTTGCAAAGTTGCTGAGTGTGACGGTACCTTAACTAGAGGTGTGTGTCTCCAAACGGACTAACACATGGATTGTTTCCTAAGTGACAGTGTAAGAGATTGAAGGGGGTAAACTGTAGTAATCCGCTAGCTTAGCTCCAATTGCTGCTACTGGAGCCAGATGCATGCAGGCTGTTTAACACAGCTGACATTCGCTTTGTGAGGAATGGGTTCATCTTCTAAGCCTACTTCCATACACTGGCACCTGAAGTGTGATGAACATGTTGGAAGGGACTAGAAAGCAGACCTTTTCTATTTCCATCTACTTTGTGACTAGACATAAGGGAATATCGCTGGCTCTCTCATTCGGCAAGCTATAGCGCTTACCGAAGAAGCTGGAGAGCTCCGATAATCAAGTGTCCGGGGCCGCAGCTGCATGTGTCGCGGCTGTGTGACAGTCACAACACATGCATGTTGACACAACGTACTTGTAAACAGCACTACCCACTTGACACAACCTGCTTGTAACCACAGCACTACCCGCTTGACACAACCCGCTTGTAACCACAGCACTACCCGCTTGACACAACCCGCTTGTAACCACAGCACTACCCGCTTGACACAACCCGCTTGTAACCACAGCACTACCCGCTTGACACAACCCGCTTGTAACTACAGCACTACCCCCTTGACACAACCCGCTTGTAACCACAGCACTACCCACTTGACACAACCCGCTTGTAACCACAGCATTACCCACTTGACACAACCCGCTTGTAACCACAGCACTACCCACTTGACACAACCCGCTTGTAACCACAGCACTACCCACTTGACACAAGCCGCTTGTAACCACAGCACTACCCACTTGACACAAGCCGCTTGTAACCACAGCACTACCCACTTGACACAACCCGCTTGTAACCACAGCACTACCCACTTGACACAAGCCGCTTGTAACCACAGCACTACCCACTTGACACAAGCCGCTTGTAACCACAGTGTGGACTACTTTTGTCTGTTTTCCAAGTAGAATAGACACCAAAAAAAGGGAATCCTTTAAATTTCCATGTTCTATCTCCGGAAGCTGTTAAATGTGTTGCAACATTTCCAGCTTCTTAATTTGTTTTTTCTTTGTCAACTGCTTGCATCAAAATGCAATTGTACTGCAGGTGCTGCCAGATGTAGAATATATTTTGCTATGGCAAGTGTTCATCAAGCCGCAAAATAAATTTAGGTAGTCTTGTCCAACACCTAATTCAAAAAACAAATGCAATATGACTATTTCAGATGCCTTGTCAATAATTGGTGAGGAATCTATGTAAACCTTGTTGCAGCAGTTCTTGACGTTTAGGGTAAGTTCACACAGGGTGTTTTTGCTGTTTTTTTTTTTTTCTGCAGCAAAACCTGATCTTCTTGGCAGGAAAGAAGCTGCCTCAAAAACGCAGGTTTAGGCTACTTTCACACTGGCGTTAACTGCAATCCGCCGCAATGCGTCGTTTTGCAGAAAAAACGCATCCTGCAAAAGTGCTTGCAGGATGCGTTTTTTCCCCATAGACTTGAATTGACGACGCATTGCGACGGATTGCCACACTTCGCATCCGTCGTGCGACGGATGCGTCGTGCTTCTGCGGACCGTCGGGAGCAGAAAACGCTACATGTAACGTTTTTTGCTCCTGACGGACCGCTTTTTCCGACCGTGCATGCGCGGCCGGAACTCCGCCCCCACCTCCCCGCACCTTACAATGGGGCAGCGGATGCGCCGGAGAAATGCATCCGCTGCCTCCGTTGTGCAATGCGTTAAACGCTAGCGTCGGAATCTCTCCCCGACGCATTGCGACGGGGAGATTCCGACACTAGTGTGAAAGTAGCCTTAGGTGCATTTTTGGTTAGTTTTTTGTTGCGTATTTGGTGCGTTTTTTTTTTTTTGTCCTTGCTAATGTCTTTGGATTTTCAGCAGCAAAAACGCAGCAAATACTTGTTTTTGCTGCGTTTTTTCAACATCCATACAACTCAATGGGTGACAAACGCTGAAGAAACGCAGCAAAAACGCCGAAAGTGACATGATCTATGTCCAAAAAACGCAGCAAAGCACAAAATACTGATCACACAAAAAACCAGTGTGTGCATGAGATTTCTGAAATCTCGTAGGCATTGCTGGTACTGTAAAAAGCAGCTGAAAATTAGCAAAAAAAATGCACTAATGCCCTGTGTGAGCTTACCCTTAATGTTAAATCCTACACCTCGATGTGGCATCTGAGAGAATTTTTCATTCTTCTTGCAAGTTTTGCATATTGTGAGTGATGCAATTGTCAAAAACGCTGGGAAAAAAGTTCAGAATCCAGTAACCAAATTCTCTCGAAACGAGCAACTCAATATTTTTTGAGGTTCTTAGTTTTGGGTTTTTTTTGCTGACTTTCTCACAAACTCAATTCTGTTCACTTGTGTGTTGGTTGCCTTGAAATATCCAGTTCTACAGTTTTATAACGATATGGACGCACTTTATAATTTCGACCTTTTTTTTCCCCCCCTTTTCCACAAGAAAATTTTAAACTTCTAAATTTTAGCGTCCACTCGCTTCTACATTCAGCACAGATCGCCTATAGCAACCAGAGTGCAGCCTTCTGAGGTAAAGTGAAAGCTGAGCTCTCACAACTAGAACAGTGTGACTATGAGGTGGTGTCCATAACTGAAACGGGAGAGCCTTCAAGACAGTTTGGTGTGTGTGTGTATTTTATCCTGCACATCCACCCATTAGATCTCTTATCAGCGTGAGGTGATTACTAAGGATCTATATATATGTAATTATTTTGAAATGCCGCCCAAAAAACAACCATCTATTGGGCAAGTCAATCTAAAAGCTAAGAAAGCATGCACACAAGGCCGACTGATTTCTCTATTGGATGCCGCACGGTTTGAGTGCACGGCAGAGATCTCTCCCTATAAGACACTATAACTTTTTTTTTTTTTTTTTTTTAAATATTGCTAATCTAGCTAAATGGTTTTGCAGATATTTTCTCCTTACTAAATGTATGAAGAATATGGAATAGTCAGGTTTTTTTTTCTCGGTCTGCTAGATTCGAAGACCCTCTTAATAAATGACTGGCCTTTTGTAAATATGCTTATCTGTGCTGATAGTGGCAGGAAGGCAGTCGGTAACAGTGAGCCTCCTGAAGAGTACATTTGCAGCTGTTAAATGAATTTGCCAAACGGCATTTTTTCTGTTTTGTGTAAATTGCATCATGTCTGCTTCTTTTCTCTTGGTACTGGGTGATCAGGGGCGCCCCAAAGTTTCAGCATTGCTGCCGCACTGTATGCACATCTTTCTAGTTGAGCTGGACATCACAAGTGCCACTGCCCTGTGTGCTAATCACTTATAACCTGATCGCTGTCCTGACAAGCATGCCTATGAATAGCTTTCACCTCCCTATTTATAGAGGACTGACCCAGGGCATGATGGGATGGCAGGCCTGAACTGTAAACAGACTAAAGGTGTAGTGTCCTGGGTAGGATTAACCCCATCCTTCCCGAAAATTACCCAATGTAATCTCTGGGTAGTACACGGAAGTAGTTCACAACACATTTAGTCATATGGCACGTTTATTAATTCTTTTGACTCTGAAACAGTTTACCTAATATGTACATGTAGCATCATTGCTATTCACCGAATAATGGCGATCACAAAACAAAAGTCCAATTTAAAATTAATTTCTATCTCCTATATGAACTAAGAGATCAGAGTAGAGAGAAATGGGGTCCCCCGACACCTCCACCACCTCCCGGTCCCTCGATCCATCCCCTGATTTTAAGGGCACTAAAAATAAGTTTGAAAATTGCTACATTTTACAAAATTTTGCCCAAGTTCCATTTTTTTTTTTTTTTTAATTATAAACGCAAGTCATATAGAAGAAATGTTACCACTATCATGAAGTACAATGTCGCGAACAGTGTGTCTCAGAATCCGTGCGATCCTTTGAAGTGTACCAGAGTTACCACATAAAGTGACACTGGTGAGAATTGTAAAATTTGTCTGCCATTAAGGTCAAAATTTGCTCTATCATCCAGGGGTTAAAGGGAATCTGTGAGTAGGATCAACGCTCCTAAGCCATCCATATGTTCTTGTAGGTCATAGGAAGATAAGTAAAATGATGCCTTGCTATCTACAATCTGTTTTTATTCCAGAGAAATATACTTTATTTGTGCTATGTAAATGAGCTTTCCCGGCTATGGGGAGGACACCGATGACACACATTCTCTTAATTCTGAATCTGTTGGAATTTTGGTTGCAAGTTGCACATAAACCTGATTTTACTGTGACCCGTCTGCGTGTTAACAGACGGTGGTTGATCATGAACACTGCTGCTTCATTTGTTTTATGGGACTACTGGAGATGGTCAGCTGGTCTTCGTCACTTTCATATGAAAAAATGGAGTAGCAGTACGCATGATTGACCACCACTCCATTCACATGGGGCTCCTCATAGCCCAGGTCACTGGGATTGGTGGGGCTCCCAGCAATTGGACCCATAATAATTAGTGATCCGCGAGTGTACTCGTTGCTTGGGTTATCCCGAGCACGCTCGGGTGACCTCTGAGTATTTGACTGCTCGGAGATAGTTTTCATCGGGCAGCTGAATGATTTACAGCTACTAGCCAGGCTAAGTACATGTGGTGGTTGCCTGGTTCCTAGGGAATCACCACATGTAATCAAGCAGGCTAGTAGCTGTAAATTATTCAGGTGAGGTGACGAAAACTAAGTCTCCGAGCAGTCATAAATACTTGGTCACCCGAGCGTGCTCGGGATAACTTGAGCAATGAGTATACTCGCTCATCACTAATAATAATTGGAACGTTATCCCCTATACCATGGATAGTGGATAACTTCCAAACTAAAGAATTATTTTTTGTGGATTTGCCTCTTTTGGGCTTTGTGGACAAAGCATTGTTTTTTGTTCAGAAAGAAATTCTTTCCATCAGCTGTAAAAGAGCTTGTATTTTGCAGGATTAGTTGTATTAATCAATGGCACTATTTTTCGGGTACATGCAGGGTCGGACTGGCCCACCAGAAGATCGGAGAATCCTCTGGTGGGCCCGCCTCCCAGTGGGCCCTCCCCCTCACCAGCAGCAGACTCCTGCCTCATTCATTAGTGCGTGCTCTGCTCTGTATTAGGATTGCGTGCACCCAGCAGTGAGTTCGTTATTCCACACCTGGTGCCGGCCGTCTGCACTGCTCAGCAACAAGTGATGTGAGGTGAGAGCTTTCTCATCATTTGCTGTGGCTTCTACTGATCTCGTGGCACTCACCGCTCTATCAGCTGTGGCGTGCTGGATGAGATCATTAGAAGTGGCAGCAGCAGGTGATGAGAAAGCGCTCACCTCACATCACTTGTTACTGAGCAGTCCAGACGGCCGGCATTTGGTGTGGAATAACAGACCACGCACAGCACAGAGCCACAGGCTGTGAGACTGCACCCAGCACAGAGCCTCTAGAGCGGAGTTGATTTTATGAGGGCAATGGCATGATGTGGCCGGAAGGGGCGGGGCCTCCATCAGACCAGTAACCTGAAAACAGGAAGCAGCGTTGTTTTGAAGCTGCTGGAGAGGAATGAAATGAGAGGCTGCACCATGGAGCCCCCTGAGGAGAGGACCGAGGGGCTGCACAATGGAACTGTGTGAGGAGAGGACTGAGGGGCTGCACAATGGACCATTGCACAAATGGGAATGAAGACCCAGGATTCAGTGAGAGTGGTGAGAGGATGTATTTTGGAAAGGGTTGATGTAACTTGAGTGGGGCTTCTATAGGGAAGATGATGAGGGGCTGTGTGGAGAAGGGGAGATGATAATGACTGGCTGTATGGAAAAAGGGTCATGATGAGGGGCTGTGTGAAAAGCGGGATGATGAGGGGACTGTATGGAGAAGGATGGATGATGAGCTGTGTGGAGAAGGGGGGATGATGAGGGGCTGTGTGGGGAAAAAGGGGGGGGGTGATGAGGGGACTATGTGGAGAAGGAGGGATGATGAGGAGCCGTGTGGAGGAGGGATGATGAGGAGCCGTGTGGAGGAGGGATGATGAGGGGCTGTGTGGAGAAGGAGGGATGATGAGGAGCTGTGTGCAGAAGGGAGGTTGATGAGGGGGCAATGTGGAGAAGGAGGGATGATGAGGGGCTGTGTGCAGAAGGGGAGATGATGAGGGGCTGTGTGGAGAAGGGATGAGGCGCTGTGTGGAGAAGGGGAGATGATGAGCTTTGTGGAAAAGTAGGGTGATCACAGGCTGTGTGGAGAATGGGGGAGTGAGATAAAGCATCTTGGTGCATTGCTGAGTTCACCAATAGAAATTACACAAAGTGAACTGCGGTGAACTCACCTCTGCACTGTGGGATTTTGTCACTGTGCTAGTGGGGATCTCACCAAGGTCACCGCAGTTCAGGGGCCCAGCTGGGAACACAGCCTCAGTGACCTGCCGTAACCTTGATGAGGTTAGCTGATGCCAGTGTACAGAGGTAAACTTTATACCTCCGATAACAGCTGCGGGCCCACATCCGCTGTCTGACTGGCGGGGATGATTTTACCGCCGATGAGAAGCAGTGTTTGCCTGCTGTCTTGCACCTCACAGAGTGGCAAACACTGGATGTTCGGGGCCCCCCATTCAAGTGAATGGGGTCCGGGTACTGTTCTGTACCCGAACCTGGACTTTTTTTTAACTGTTCGGCTGGACCCGAACATCCAAGGGTTTACTCAGCTCTAATCCTGTGTCTAGCGTGTGACTGGTGTGTGTCAGGTGTATGTATCCTGTATCTAGCGTGTGACTGGTGTCACGTGTATGTATCCTGTGTCTAGCGTGTGACTGGTGTGTCTCGCATGTATGTATCCTGTGTCTAGCGTGTGACTGGTGTCACGTGTATGTATCGTGTCTAGTGTGTGACTGGTGTCACGTGTATGTATCGTGTCTAGCGTGTGACTGGTGTCACGTGTATGTATCGTGTCTAGCGTGTGACTGGTGTGTCACGTGTATGTATCGTGTCTAGCGTGTGACTGGTGTGTCACGTGTATGTATCCTGTGTCTAGCGTGTGACTGGTGTGTGTCACGTGTATGTATCCTGTGTCTAGCGTGTGACTGCGTATGTGTCATGTCTAGTGTGTGACTGGTGTCTGTCACGTGTATGTATCCTGTGTCTAGCATGTGACTGCTGCGTATGTGTCATGTCTAGTGTGTGTGTATGTGGCACATGTCTAAATAATAAAATCTTTCTGTTCTTATAGAATATCATTGTTCTCGGCAGCACTTGTCTTGTTTACCCAAAATTATCTGCTGCCAATAAGGGTGCTTGACCAGATGGAAGCTAAGGGAAGATTCTGCAGCTAGTACCCCTTAACCCCTTAGTGACAGAGCCAATTTGGTACTTAATGACCGAGCCAATTTTTGCAATTCTGACCACTGTCACTTTATGAGGTTATAACTCTGGAACGCTTCAACGGATCCCGCTGATTCTGAGATTGTTTTTTCGTCACATATTGTACTTCATGTTAGTGGTAACATTTCTTCGATATTACTTGTGATTATTTATGAAAAAAACGGAAATATGGCGAAAATTTTTAAAATTTTGCAATTTTCAAACTTTGTATTTTGATGCCCTTAAATCAGAGAGATATGTCACGAAAAATAGTTAATAAATAACATTTCCCCACATGTCTACTTTACATCAGCACAATTTTGGAAACAAAATTTTTTTTTGTTAGGGAGTTATAAGGGTTAAAAGTTGACCAGCAATTTCTCATTTTTACAACACCATTTTTTTTTAGGGACCACATCACATTTGAAGTCATTTTGAGGGGTCTATATGATAGAAAATAATGAAGTGTGACACCATTCTAAAAACTACACCCCTCAAGGTTCTCAAAACCACATTCAAGAAGTTTATTAACCCTTTACGTGCTTCACAGGAACTGAAACAATGTGGAAGGAAAAAATGAACATTTAACTTTTTTTTGCAAACATCTTAATTCAGAACCATTTTTTTTATTTTCACAAGTGTAAAAACAGAAATGTAACCATAAATTTTGTTATGCAATTTCTCCTGAATACGCCAATACCCCATATGTGGGGGTAAACCACTGTTAGGGCGCACCGCAGAACTTAGAAGTGAAGGAGCGCCGTTTGACTTTTTCAATGCAGAATTGGCTGGAATTGAGATCGGACGCCATGTCACGTTTAGAGAGCCCCTGATGTGCCTAAACAGTGGAAACTCCCCACAAGTGACACCATTTTGGAAACTAGACCCCTTAAGGAACTTATCTAGATGTGTGGTGAGCACTTTGAACCCCCAAGTGCTTCACAGAAGTTTATAACGTAGAGCCGTGAAAACAAAAAATCGCTTTTGTTTACACAAAAATGATCTTTTCGCCCACAAATTCTTATTTTTACAAGGGTAACAGGAGAAATTAGACCACAAAAGTTGTTGTGCAATTTCTCCTGAGTACGCTGATACCCAATATGTGGGGGTAAACCACTGTTTGGGCGCACCGCAGAGCTTGGAAGAGAAAGAGTGCCGTTTTACTTTTTCAATGTAGAATTGGCTGGAATTGAGATCGGACACCATGTCACGTTTGGAGAGCCCCTGATGTGCCTAAACAGTAGAAATCCCCCACAAGTGACCCCATTTTGGAAACTAGACCCCCCATGGAACTTATCTAGATGTGTGGTGAGAACCTTGAATGCCCAAGTGCTTCACAGAAGTTTATAATGCAGAGCCGTGAAAATAAAAAATATTATTTTTTTCCACAAAAAAGATTTTTTAGCCCCCAAGTTTTTATTTTCACAAGGGTAACAGGAGAAATTGGACTGCAATAGTTGTTGTCCAATTTATCCCGAGTACGCTGATGCGCCATATGTGGGGGTAAACCACTGTTTGGGCGCACGGCAGAGCTCTGAAGGGAAGGAGCGCCTTTTTGGAATGCAGACTTTGATAGAATGGTCTGTGGGCATTATGTTGCGATTGCAGAGCCCCTGATATACCTAAACTGTAGTAACCCCCCACAAGTGACCCCATTTTGGAAACTAGACCCCCCAAGGAACTTATCTAGATGTGTGGTGAGAACTTTGAATGCCCAAGTGCTTCACAGAAGTTTAGAATGCAGAGTCGTGAAAATAAAAAATATATTTTTTTTTCACAAAAAAGATTTTGTAGCCCCCAAGTTTTTATTTTCACAAGGGTAACAAGAGAAATTGGACCCCAGAAGTTGTTGTCCAATTTATCCCGAGTACGCTGATGCCCCATATGTGGGGGTGAACTACTGTTTGGGCGCACGGCAGAGCTCAGAAGGGAGGGAGCACCATTTGACTTTTTGAGCGCAAAATTGGCTGTCGTGTTTGGAGACCCCCTGATGTACCTAAACAGTGGAAACCCCCCAATTCTAGCTCCAACCCTAACCCCAACACACCCCTAACCCTAATCCCAACCTGATCCATAATCCTAATCACTAACCATAATCACAACCCTTACCCCAAAACAACCCTAATGTCAACCCTAACCATAACCCTAATCAAAACCCTAAATCCAACACACCCCTAATCCTAATCTCAACCCTAACCTCAAACCTAACCCTAATCCCAATACACCCCTAATCACAACCCTAACCTTAACCCTAATCCCAAACCTAACCCTAATCCCAAGCGTAACCCTAATGCCAACCCTAACCCTAATACCAACCCTAATCCAAACCCTAACCCTAATCCCAGCTCTAACCCTAACTTTAGCCCCAACCCTAGCCCTAACTTTAGCCCCAACCCTAACCCTAGCCCTAAGGCTACTTTCACACTTGCGTCGTTTGGCATTCCGTCGCAATTCGTCGTTTTGGACAAGAAACGGATCCTGCAAATGTGCCCGCAGGATGCGTTTTTTGCCCATAGACTTGTATTGCCGACGGATCGTGACGGATGGCCACACGTCGCGTCCGTCGTGCACTGGATCAGTTGTGTTTTGGCGGAGCGTCGGCACAAAAAAAGTTCAATGAAACGTTTTTTTTTTGTACGTCGCATCCGCCATTTCTGACTGCGCATGCATGGCCGTAACTCCGCCCCCTCCTCCCCAGGACATAGATTGGGCAGCGGATGCGTTGAAAAACTACAGCTGCTGCCCACGTTGTGCACAATTTTCACAACGTGCGTCGGTATGTCGGGCCGACGCATTGCGACGGCCCAGTACCGACATAAGTGTGAAAGAAGCCTAACCCTAAATTTAGCCCCAACCCTAACCCTAAATTTAGCCCTAACCCTAACCCTAGCCCTAACCCTAGCCCTAACCCTACCCCTAACCCTACCCCTAACCCTAATTTTAGCCCCAACTGCTGTTCTCCTGCCGGCCGGCAGATGGAGACAGATGGCGGGCGCACTGGGCATGCGTCCGCCATGTTCTTCTGCCGGCGGCCAGGAGGAGCAGCAAGAGGATCCAGGGACCTAGGTGAGTATGCTAGGGTCCCCGAATCCCCCTATTTCTCTGTCCTCTGATGTGCGATCACATCAGAGGACAGAGAATTACACTTTGCTTTTTTTTTTTTTTTGCGGTCGCCGGTAAACAGTTAATTACCGGCGATCGCAAAACAGGGGTCGGTAATACCGACCCCGATCATGCTCTTTGGGGTCTCGGCTACCCCCGGCAGCCGAGACCCCAAAGATTCTCCCGGTGCCGGCCGGCGGGCGCACTGCGCATGCGCCCGCCATTTTGAAGATGGCGGCGCCCACCGGGAGACACGAGGAGCATCGGGGGAGCTAGATGAGTATTGGGGGGCCACCTGGGACCCCTTTTCTCTGTCCTCCGATGTGCGATCACATCGGAGGACAGAGAAATTAAAGAGATCGCTTTTTTTTTTTTTTTTTTTTTTTTTTTTTTGCGATCGCCGGTAAACGGTTAATTACCGGCGATTGCAAATGCGGGGTGGGTTAAAAACCCCCCGAATCATGTTCTCTGGGGTCTCGGCTACCCCCGGCAGCCGAGACCCCGGAGAAAATCGGCCTCTGGGGGGCGCTATGGACTTTTTCCACAGCGCCGTTAATTAACGGCGCTGTGGTTTAAGTACCCTTAGCGGCCGCCGTTAAAAGGCGTATCGGCGGTCGCTAAGGGGTTAAGCATGGTGGGCCCTTAGAATCATTTTCTCTGGTGGGCCCAAGCTACTCCAGTCCTCCGCTGGGTACATGTAAAGTCTGCCACTTTTTTCAGATAGTACAGCTACACTCAATAACAATGTAGTTTTCATAGTTATCATTTTGAGGTACATACAAATTTTTGATCACTTTTAGGCTAAGTGCACACTTTGCAGAATTTCTGCGGAAATTTCCATGGCAATTCTGCAACTCCTGCCGTGGGTATCTCACATGTGGAATTGGCATGCTGTTTCCCGCTAAACACTAGCGTTTTCCAAGCGCAATTAACTTGCAGAATTCTAGCGTTTTCCAAGCGATCTGTAATAAGATATATAATGTTAAAAAAATAAAAAATTGTGATCTACTCACCTTCCGGCATTCACGCGAGACCGCTACATCATCACAGGTCATTCTTGCAATGCATTACTGGAAACGGAAGCATTGCGAAGTGCGGGAAGCCTGCCTGGGACGCCGGAAGGTGAGTATATTACGATTTTTTAATTTTAATTCTTTTTTTTTTTTTTTTCTTCTTCTTTTTTAACAATTATATGGTTCCCAGGACCTGGAGCAGAGTCTCCTCTCCTCCACCCAGGGTACCAACCACACATGATCCGCTTACTTCCCACATGGTGGGCATAGCCACATGTGGAAAGTAAGCGGATCGATGCATTCCTATGTGTGCGGAATTCCTGTGATTCCGCACAAAGAATGAACATGCTGCGTCTTTTTCCGGAATGCGATTCCGCCGCAGAAGAAAACGCAACATGTGCACAAAAATTGCGGATTGCATTCTAATAGGATGCTTAATGTATGAGTTTTTTTTCTCGGTTTTATCGCGTTTTTATCGTGAAAAACCACAAAAAAATCCTGAACGTGTGCACACAGCCTAATTACTTTCTGTGAGACATAATGAATAGAAAAAAAAAAAATATATATATATATATATATATATATATATATATATATATATATATATATATATATATATATATATATATATATATATATATATTTATTTATTAAAAAAAGAAGAAAAAAAAAAGCAGGAAGATGAGGTCCTGCATGGCAGATGTCACTGAGGTGGTTGGCCTCAGTAATGTAAAGTCTGTACCAGTAACACTAGGTTACTGAGGATTTTTTTTCATTCATCTAGATTTTTGGTCTGGCATTTGGGAGCAATCAAGAATCTGGGTGGGAAAGTTTGTTCCCATAATCCAGCCTGAGGCTTACAGGCCATAACAGCAGCTGGGTTAGCTCAGCAGAGTGAAGTTTTAGGTTGGAGCTGAGCAGAGGTGTTTTTTTTGGTCGGCACATTTAAAATTGCTTGAGCTGGTATTGCCTGAAACACTGAGATTGGTGAGGCTACTGCATTTATTTTGTCATTGCGCCTGAAGAAAGAACTGTTTTATTAATTTGTACTGGAGAAAAGCGTTTTTCATTTTGGTAAAGTTTGACAAACTTTCTATTCTGTTTTGATATAAAAACTCTGTATCTGTACATATCCAGACAGCTACCAGAGATTTGCAAAAAATCTGGTAGTACAAACTTATGATGACCTTTTACACACTGGGCAGGAATTAATTTGTTGCATGGATTGTCTCAATTATGGAATGTGCTCCTCAGACCATTAGGGGGCATCACAACCCTGGACACATAAAACGTTCACACTCCTGATCTATGCTGCTCCAGTATATACCGATTTTCTTCACTTCCGATACTGATGATACTGCCTCACATCACTTGTCTTGTTTACTGCACTATTCTATGTCCTGTTTATAAATGAGACTCTTCAGATTGTGTTTTACTGAGCCTGATGAAGAGATCTGAATAGTTTTGAAAGCTTGCTATTTACCATCTTTTCAGTTAGCTATTAAAAGGTATCATCCACTGAGGACTCTTAATAATTTTCTACCAGAGAGAGGAAACCCTACAATTGGTGTTTGAATGCGGGCACTGTTTATTACGGTTTAATTTAAAATCAGACACTTGACAAAAAATTAAATTCAATTTTTCACGCTTTGAATCATTATCCCTTTAATGTAGATAATCCCACCATAGAAAAACACTTATAAATAACATTTCCTACATGTCTGCTTTACATCAGCACCATTTGTAAAATGTTATTTTATTTTGTTAGTATTATAGGAGGTTTACAAATATAGCAGTAATTCATTTTTTTTTTTTCAAGGAAATTTACAATTTTTTTAAGCGACCAATCCAGGTTTGAAGTGACTTTGGGGTCCTATATATCGGAAAACCCAGAAAAAATGATACCATTTTAAAAACCGCATCCCCCAACATATTGAAAACGGTTAGGTAGTTTAACCCTTCAGGTCATTTTCAGAAATTAATACAAAGTCACATGACCGTAATGAAAAAGTGTATTTTTACCACCTCTGTCACTAATTTCTGAACAGGTCACTGTAGCCGGCAGAGTGTAAGGCCTCTATTTGGCCATGAATTGCCATGGCAAACATCAGAACCACACAATCATGATCTCATGGTGCTTATGGGGATAAAGAAGCCCCCACACTGTTAGTTTTCTGTCACATTTCCGTCTTTCTGCTACCGTCACAATACGTTTTTTGTTTTTTTTTTGAAAAAAATTTGCAGGATCCTGCATTTTCCCATAGACTTGTATTGCCGACTGATCGTAACGTATGGCCACACGTTGCGTCCGTCATGCACTGGATGTGTCGGGTTTTGGCGGCCAGTCGTCACAGAAAAACGTTCAAGGGAACGTTTTTCTGTACGTCGTATCCAGTGTTTGTCACTGCGCATGCCCAGCAGGAAATAGCGCTCTCACGATCTTTCCTCACCCTGCAGTCTGACGGAAATGTGAAAGCACACACTTCCGTCGGTACGTCGCGCCGACGGAAATGTGAAAGAAGGCTTAACCATTTGTATGATGTAGTCACTATTGACAGCAGCATCAAAGGCGTTAAACAGATATGGACGGTGCCAGCACTGATCGTGGCTGATAAAAGCAAATTGTCCGCTATAGTGTACAGCTGACAGCTGCTGTATTGGCGGTCATTAAGGAGTTAGTCTGAATGTCCTGAGTAAAGGCAGCTACAGGTTGCAAACACAATCTGAAAACATGGAGGAGCTTATTAAGCATTTATTCAAGGGCAATCTATAGCAGTTTCAGCAGCTTACTTTCCTAACCAAAAAAAAAATTTGTCCAGGCCAGAGAGAACAAAACTACCGCAAGCCAAAGTGACGGGACTTGCGGGAGGTCTTGCAGAAAATGGCTCTGGAGGTTGGCATTAAGGCTTTCCTGTCTTTGATAGGGTGGCAGACAGAGAGAAACAGTCCCCAGAACAATGAGCCAAGGTCCTAGCTCTGTATTTTACTGGGGAATGGTAGAGCGAGTACTACGATCTTGCCCAACAGGATGCCAACGAGTACGGCAAGCTGACGGCAGAGGTTACAGCACATTTGGGTGCAACTCAGGCATTCAGGGCGCAACGGGTGCACCTCTGGTGCTACCAAATGAACAAGCCTCCAAGGTCTCAGATGTTCGACCCTTTACTCCTGGTGCAAGAATGGCTGCAACCTAAGACCTGCGTTCCGACACAGATGGAGGAAAGAGAGTAGTGGGCCAATTTATACACTCACTACATAAGTGTGCAAAGCTCGGTTGCCCAAGGAGATTTCCAGAATGCAAGTGACCTTGTGAGCCTCGTGGAAAGCTACTTGGCTGTGTAGAACTCCCTGAGCCTTCAAGGAAGCCTGGGGTCACCTTTTTGTTATACCCAATAGAAAAGGCGCAAGTCAACATCATGGGGCGCCCAAAGACCCAAGAGAGGGGTCAGACTATTTCAAGGGGTATATCTTCTACCATTGCTGTTGGAGAGGTCATACGTGAGGTCATATATCAGCCAACAGTGACAAGGTCACATAATGAAACCAATTAATTTTTTCTCCTTGTGCTGGCTACAGAGGGTGAGTAATCATCCCCTGAAACCAATATCCCTGACCTTAAGGCTATGTGCGGATTTTTTGCGCGTTTCTTCGGCGGCTTTCCGCTGCAAAAACTCTTAAACACATACATTAAGCATCCCATCATTTTTAATGGTTTCTGCAATTTTTGTGCACATGTTGCGTTTTTTTCCGCAAAAAAACGCATGCGGAAAAATATGCAGCATGTTTGTTAATTTAGCATATTTTAAGCTGATTTCCCACTATATTATTGCATTGGGAACATCCGGAAAAAAACGCGAAGAATCCGCACTAAATACGCGATAAGAACGCGGCAAAAACGTGTGCAGAATTCCTGCAGAAAACCTTAGGATTTTCTCAGGAAATTTCTGCATACTTTCCGGACGTGTGCACATAGCCTTAGGAGTCCAAGGACAACTTTGGGACTGCCCAACTCAGGAACTTAATGATGAAAAGTGCTCTGGAAAATTTAAGGGTGTTGAATGATGATCCCCCTGGAGTCGATAATTGTTTTCAATATTTGGGCAGATAATGATTAGTGATGGGCGAGGGGGCTCGAGCAAGTAGTGAGCAGTGCCGAGTATCATGTGGTGCCATGTTCCCCCTAATTGAGGGTGTTTAGTAGGTCGGCTCAATTGAGACAATTTAAGCCTGGGGATCAGGTACTAGTGTACCCACAGTGGACAGCAAGTTCTTTGCCAAGTGGTAGGGACCCCATAAGGTAGGGGAAAAGGTGGGAGAGGGCAACTATAGAATACACCAACCAGGGAAAAAGGAAGCACTTCCTGATATATCATGGCAACCTACTAAAACCCTGGAAGGATAGGGACCAGGTCAAAACACCGAACTTGTTGGCCCAGTTAGAAGCCAACATTTTAGGTGCCAAAGTGGCAGAAACAATACTGCTGAAAATTGGTACATCAGAATAGGGGCGGCTTTTTGAAGTTGCAAGGTCTCCCTCATGGCATCAGGCACGAGATATGCACTGAGCCTCATGCTCTATCAGATTCCAGAGGCCCACCAGGAAGTAACCTCAGAGAAGGCAATACAGAGCTGGCCACGCCCCTCACAACGATCAGAGCATTCCTGGGATTTGTAGGCTATTACAGGCAGTTTGTCCCTAATTTTGCCATAATTGCAGCACCTGTAACCAATCTCCTAAAGGATACAGAATCCGTAATGGTTAAGTGGTCTCGAGGCTAAAAGGGCAATTCAACTGGCCTTCTGTAGGCAACCAGTGTTGGTAGCACGTTGAATTTCTCCAAAACCCGTTCGTAGACCAGACACATCAGATGTATGCCTAGCAGCCATGTCTCATAAAATCAGTGGGGTGTATAAACCCTTTAACTTACATAGACATGCGGATGCTATATCAAGGGTACACTGCCTATGGGTTGACTTTGCCCTGCATCAGTGATTGGCATCGGTAATGTAAAGTCTGTACCAGTAACACTAGGTTACCGAGAGCGCTTTAATTAGACAATGATTTTTAGTGTGGTATTTAGGACCAACCATTTCCATAATCCAGTCCGGGGCTTACAGGCCATAATGACAACTAGGGTAGCTCAGCAGAATAGAGTTTCGACTGGAACTGAGCAGAGATGTTTGGGGAACGTGTTTAACCCCTTAATGACTGCCGATATGCTTTGAAATGACTTAAGGGGCCTTATGCCCTCATTGCTGTTTTAAAATGTCGATCGGGCTGAACAGTATAGCATCCCCCCGCATCGGAAACTTTCCAGGGTTTCCGCTACCAGGAGTAGCTGAGACCCTGAAGAACATAATAGGGACCACTTTTTCCTGTCCCCAATCACGTGATTGCCGTTATTCAATGAATAACAGCGATCATTTAAAGTGTGCCCGCTATTTATAAAATATAAAATGTCTCGGGTGTCTGCATCGGTGAATGGAGTCATTTTTCCTCAATTATATCCCTACGGCGGGCTTCTGGAAAATCAGCTGCCAGAGGCTGCGCATGTGCAGATTGCGATCTCGTCTCCTGAAATCTCAAATCTGCGCATGCGTGCCATTTTCCGGAAGCCTACCACAGATATGGCGTTGGGAAATGGATTGCATGCACTGACGCCACCTGAGATCCGTCACCCCAGCTTCGCCCTGCTCCTGCCGCTGGCCTGAAGCAACCACCCTACCTCATTTGCCTCCTGCTCCACTGCAGCCATCCCCCCAGGTAAGCTACCGTCTAAAAGGAAATAAAAGATGCACCAGCATTTTATTCTTTTTAATAAAAAAAATCATTTTTTCCACCTCAAATTTTGGTATGCGTCTTTTAAAATCCACAAAATTCGGTATAGCTTTATACACTTTAAAATTCATCCGGTTGCTTCTGTATTCAGTCACATCAATAAACTCGTGACCCAGTGCCATTGGAAGCCATGCATGCCCATACAGTCACGCTGCCTCCACTATGTTTTACAGAATGTGCTGTGCTAAGCCTTCTCCATACTTTCAAACTTCTAAAGATGACTTGCCAAAAACCAGGCTGCAGATTTCTACACTGACTGTATCTATTAAATCAGTATAGTAGCGTTTTTATGCACATACTTTTTTAGTTTAACATTGATGAACCTGGTGACAGGTTTTCTTTAAAGCTTAAAACTTGAAGTTGGCCACTACTTAGACAACTCCTTGTCATACATCACGCTTGGCCCCGATAAAATAATGAAGCCTATACTCCCCTTCCGTGTTGGCACTCAACTCTCCCCAGGGCTCTTGTGCTTTTGACGTGTGACCCTAGCGCCCAGTCGGCACTGGCGTCACTGTCCCTGCCTCTTTTCAAATTGAACATGAGTAAGTGAGAGCAGCTGCAGCCCGGACTTCCTCTTGTTTGATTTGTTCGAAGGCAGGAAAAGTGAGACCGGCGCTGATTGGGCGTTGGGATTATGTCTCGCAGCAACCACACAATGGCCCCAGGACCACAAGTGCAGATACTGCTGGAACTGTGCTAGCAAGTGAGGTGAGTATAGTGTTTTTTTTTTTGTTTTTGTTTTTTTTAATTTTATCTGGGCCAAATGTTTTTAGCACGAAGAGGTTGTTGAAGTAGTGGACAACCTCTTTTAAGTTTATCATCCTTGTGTGCTCCAAAGAATCCATAGCCTTTTGAAGATAGTTTGGTCTTTCAGTATTAGAGAGCAATGTGTATTTTGGGGAATCATCCCCCTCGTTTGGCGGCAGCGTGTTGTGTACCTGGGGTGTGATTGCAGCTCAATTTTCAGCCTATAATGGATGATGAGTGGAAGACTGAGTTGAGAGAAACTCCTTCATGTCGTACCCATGTCACGTGCTGAGAAGTGTGTATGACCATGTGCATGCCCAAAATACTAGAGGTGATCTGAGACACCTCTAGTGACAAATGGCTCCATGACAAACAGATTAAAAACAGAAACCACAGTTTCTGAATAGATTTTTGTTTTGGGTTGTTTTTTTTTACTGATTAGTTTAGAAATTTAATCTTTTTGTTTTCATTTTGCATCATTTTCTGTAACAGATCCGTTTATTTTATATAATTTTTTTTATATTTTTTTAATATATTAAAACACTGGAACTGATACGAGCAGATGACAACTATACATGAAAACAGAGCCTAAGCTGATGTATGACCAAGACAAATTTCAACTTTGTACGGAATCTAAATGATCTTTGTAGATCTGGTGCCAAAATGACCTTTAAGGTGTCCAAATCCTTTGAGTTGTCCGTTTAGTCACAAAAACTTTGATTTGCACTCTCTGGTGCATTAAACTCCGTTCATCAAATCTGTTTGCTCCTCATGGCAATCAGAGAGCTCTGCCTTTTTTTTTTTTTTTTCTTTTATAAAGGGAACCTGTTACCAGGTTTGGCTGATAGGAGATACGGCCATCTATAATGCTGTAGATAAGCCCCTGATCCGACCTGTAAGAGAAAAGAAAACTTTTTATATTCCCCTGTGTCCGGTCCGATGGGTGTCACTCTTCTTGGTCCGTTGCCGCCCTTCTTGCGATGCTGCCCTCCTGCTTGCTTCGTGTGGATGACGTGTATCTACTGCACAGCGCTCCTGTGCATACGTACTTCTGTCCTGTTGAGGGAAGAGCAAAGTACTGCAGTGCGCAGGTGCCAGGAAATGTCAGAGACCCTGCGCTTGCGCACTGCAGTACTTTGCTCTGCCCTCAACAGGACAAGTGCGTATGCACAGGATCGCGGTGCCGAGGGGACTGGATCATGAAGGACGCGTCATCCACACAAAGCAAGAAGGAGGACGGGGATCGTAAGAAGATGGGAAGCGCCGGGCCAAGACCAGCAACGCCCATTGGACCAGACCGCCCCCCAGGTTAGTATAATAAGTTATTTTTCTTCTTTTACAGGTTGGGCTTGGGGCAGACATATAGCATTATAGAATGCTTTATATCAGCCCTGAAACGTGATGGCTGTATCTCTTATTGGCCAAACCTGGTGACTGTGGAGAAATTCTGTGCAAGTTGCTAGTCACTAATCTTGCAACTGTTAATAAATCTGTAGAGTTGCGTGATTAAAATCCCAGATCAAAAGAGATTCTACAGTTAGAGGGTGTTCAATGCACAAAAGTGCTGTTTAAGCAATAGAGACTAGAAAACTAAAGTGTAACCGTACTTTCAACTATCTTCAGAGTAAGCTGACAAGTATATTTGCCTGCTGCATGCTTACTCTTAATTTGCAATTGACTTTGAGCTTGTAGGAAGACCCAAGCTGCTATGATCCCATACACAACACACAGGGATTTCTGCTCTTCATTCCCTTTTTTAGCACACAGAGAAGCAACAGGGTCATGAAGGAAATACCGTAATACTGCACTACTGAGTTGTCTGGATATGAATCAAGCTATGAAGTGAGGTAAAAGACTTATTAGAAAGCTCTGTATAATATTTATATATCTCCTTCTGCCTGTTTCCTCTTCTTGCTCCTCACTCCTGCCCTCTACTCCATAGAGTATATTGAGCTCTGTCACATGATTGAACAGTGAGTTGGCAAGCATAGTTGAGCTGGGATTTTTTTGAATGGATGATAACCTCAAGGGGAGAGTTTTTCTTAGATTAAGATATTTCTTCTATTCACAGAGTACAGAGGAGGGCAACAAAATTAATAAAGGGGATGGGAGAACTACAATACCCAGATAGATTAGCGAAATTAGGATTATTTAGTCTAGAAAAAAGACGACTGAGGGGCAATCTAATAACCATGTATAAGTATATAAGGGGACAATACAAATATCTCGCTGAGGATCTGTTTATACCAAGGAAGGTGACGGGCACAAGGGGGCATTCTTTGCGTCTGTAGGAGAGAAGGTTTTTCCACCAACATAGAAGAGGATTCTTTACTGTTAGGGCAGTGAGAATCTGGAATTGCTTGCCTGAGGAGGTGGTGATGGCGAACTCAGTCGAGGGGTTCAAGAGAGGCCTGGATGTCTTCCTGGAGCAGAACAATATTGTATCATACAATTATTAGGTTCTGTAGAAGGACGTAGATCTGGGGATTTATTATGATGGAATATAGGCTGAACTGGATGGACAAAAGTCTTTTTTTCGGCCTTACTATGTTACTATGTTACAATGTTACATGCGCTATTGGTTTATGTATAATTTGTTAAAACTACAATTCCATTTTAAATGGATCCTTTGAACTCCAAAGGTACCTTCACACTGAGCAACTTTCCAACGAGAACGACAGCGATCCGTGACGTTGCAGCGTCCTGGATAGCGATCTCGTTGTGTTTGACACGCAGCAGCGATCTGGATCCCGCTGTGACATCGCTGGTCGTAGCTAGAAGTTCGGAACTTTATTTGGTCGTCAGGTCGGCGTGTATCGTCATGTTTGACAGCAAAAGCAATGATGCCTGCAATGGTTTTTCATGGAGCTAACAACCCGCGAGAACGATAAGTACGTCACTGGATCGCTCCTGCATCGTTCAGGTGTTGCCGTGTTTGACGTCTCCTAGCGACCTAAACAGCGACGCTGCAGCGATCGGCTCGTTGTCTATATATCGCTGCAGCGTCGCTTAATGTGACGGTACCTCAATAAACCACTACTTGCAGATATAGTAGTAATCTGCAGGTAAATGGCATTTAAATAATCTCTGGCAGGCTTAATGAGACAGTGACTACAGTCAGAAAATAGTAATATCCTCCCTACGGTCTAGGTTACCATCCAGCACCACAGTTTGGCACTCCGCTTGTATGGTCTTTGCTATGGAGCAAGAGCTGCTTGGTTGCATGTGGGTACAGTGCAGGCTGCCAATGTGCTGGGAAGTGATTTTAATCCACTGTCCTGTCTCGATAACTAGAAGTGAGTGTCTGCAGGGAGAATATAACCTCTCACTGCTCCAGAAAGCCTACCTGCAGATTACTCCAGGAGCGTGTCTTCAGGCTGCTCTGCATTATTACCCTGTGAACACCACCTCTATAGTAAAGGCCAGAAGTACTAAATAAAAAGGCCCATGTATGTAGAAACCTGTGGCAGCTTTCAAAAGCGATTAAAATAAGACAGAATAATCAGCAGCAGGAATAAATTGGGAGCAAAAACTTGACTCTTTTGATCTGCTCACAAGACCTCTTTAACCCCTTACCAGCATCGGACGTACTATACCGTCCGATGCCGGCTCCCCTGCTTTGATGCAGGGCTCCGCGGTGAGCCCACACCAAAGCCGGGACATGTCAGCTGTTTTGAACAGCTGACATGTGCCCGTAATAGGCGCGGGCAGAATCGCGATCTGCCCGCACCTATTAACTAGTTAAATGCCGCTGTCAAACGCAGCCAGCGGCATTTAACTACCGCTTCCGGCCGGGCGGCCGGAAATGACGTCATCGCCGACCCCCGTCACATGTCCGGGGGTCGGCGATGCGTCTCCATTGTAGCCATAGAGGTCCTTGAGACCTCTATGGTTACTGATTGCCCGTCGCTGTGAGCGCCACCCTGTGGTCGGCGCTCACAGCACACGTGCAATTCTGCTACATAGCAGCGATCAGCAGATCGCTGCTATGTAGCAGAGCCGATCGTGCTGTGCCTGCTTCTAGCCTCCCATGGAGGCTATTGAAGCATGGCAAAAGTTAAAAAAAAAAAAGTTAAAAAAAAAAATGTGAAAAAAATAAAAAAAACATAAAAGTTTAAATCACCCCACTTTCGCCCCAATCAAAATAAATCAATAAAAAAAATATCAAATCTATGCATATTTGGTATCGCCGCGCTCAGAATTGCCCGATCTATCAAATAAAAAAAAGTATTAACCTGATCGCTAAACAGCGTAGCGGGAAAATAACTCGAAACGCCAGAATTACGTTTTTTTGGTCGCCGCGACATTGCATTAAAATGTAATAACGGGCGATCAAAAGAACGTATCTGCACCGAAATGCTATCATTAAAAACGTCATCTCGGCACGCAAAAAATAAGCCCTCAACCGACCCCAGATCACGAAAAATGGAGACGCTACGAGTATCGGAAAATGGCGCAATTTTTTTTTTTTTTTTTTAGCAAAGTTTGGAATTTTTTTTCACCACTTAGATAAAAAATAACCTGGTCATGTTTGGTGTCTATGAACTCGTAATGACCTGGAGAATCATAATTGCAGGTCATTTTTAGCATTTAGTGAACCTAGCAAAAAAGCCAAACAGAAAACAAGTGTGGGATTGCACTTTTTTTGCAATTTCACCGCACTTGGAATTTTTTTCCCGTTTTCTAGTACACGACATGCTAAAACCAATGATGTCGTTCAAAAGTACAACTCGTCCCGCAAAAAATAAGCCCTCACATGGCCAAATTGACGGAAAAATAAAAAAGTTATGGCTCTGGGAAGGAGGGGAGCGAAAAACGAACACGGAAAAACGAAAAATCCCCCGGTCATGAAGGGGTTAAAGAGATTGTCTACTACCCTAACTGTTACTGTTTTTGCCGTCTCAAAGATCATCCCAATATGTAGTAGGTGTAATATTAGAAAATACCTCCAATTAGAAATGTAGTATAGTTCTTCTGATTGGCGATGTTTTTCCTCATGTGCAGGACCTTTAGGTATCCATGGTTATGACCGTTGATATAGTGAGTTAGCTGGTTGCTAGTGGTCGTAACCATGTATACCTAAGGTCCTGCAATGCCTGCACATGAGGAAAGACCTCATGAATCAGAAATACTATACTACATTTCTAATTGGAGGCATTTGCTAATATTATTACACCTACTATATATTGGGATATGATCCTGGAGATGGGAATGCCCCTTTTAAGGCTAATGCCCTATAGATCTCCATAAACACTTCTGCCAGTTTTCATGGCTTATGCCTTTCTACTTCAGTTCTTGTCCCCTGGCATCAGCTGTGCTGTCACAGCCATCACTTCTCTTCAGAATCCTGTACCATTCTGATTACATTTCCCATCATTCCATATGCTAGGCTGCACATTAGCTGTGAGCAAACCCGCAGTTACTCATACTCCTCCCTGACGATCTTCTGTCTTACACAAAGCACCAGAACACCAGCCACACTGACGGATGGATGGGCAATGTATACATACTGACACAAGGGAGAGCTGTGTCTGCAGCAGCATGCACAGGAGCAGTGCTCACCCCTCCAGAGCCCAGGACTTGGGGGACTTTGATATGACATCACAGGAAGTCTGAGGATTCCAGCATAGGTTTGGGAAAGCAAAGCATTTAGTAAAGGGCTTATGTATGGCATTTTGTTTGCATGAAAGGGACTTGTAGAGTAGTGGCCTACCTCTTTAAGCATTCTCCCAATTGGGTGGTGTTTTTAAAGCATTTAATGTACATTACAATGGTATCCTTGCTGCTTCCTGTGCCAGAGTATGTAGAGGTGCTGTGGGGAATAAGCGCGCCATCTGTAGCCCTGCCCGTGGCCTCAATGTCCCATGGGAAAGTCAGTCTTCACTGAAGACATTCAACCTCCACTTATACAGAATTTTGATGACTGATTAGTTTTGACAGAGAAAAAAGCAATTTCCCTGATAATATGCAATTTTGTAATAACTTTTAATTTCTTTTACTATTTATTTATGAAATAGAAATGAAACGACAAATGCTCTGTAAGCATTTTTACAATTTAATGTGTTAATTTTTTTTTATTTTTTAAACTGTTGAATACATACCACTTTTGTTTGTCGGACAGCTCCTTTTTTAACCCCCCTAGTGACCGGGCCAATTTTTAAAAAATTTGACCAGTGTCACTTTATGTAAATATGTAATAATAACTCTGGAGTGCTTCAACATATCTCATTGATTTTGAGATTTGTTTTTTTTTTCGTGACTCAATATATTTTATGTTAATGGTAAATTTTGTTTATGTTGCATTAATTTATAAAAATATGAGAAATTTGACTAATTTAATAAAAAAATAGCAATTTTCAAACTTTGATTATCCCTTTTCAATTCTGATAAATATGCCACAGAAAAACATTAATAAATAACATTTCCTTCATGTCTGCTTTACCTCAGCACCATTTGTAAAATGTTTTCTTCTTTTTGTTAGAATTTTAGAAGGTTTAAAAATGTAGCTGTAATTTTTCATTTTTTTTTCAAGTAAATGTACAAAACCTATTTTTTTTTTTTTTTTTTAGGGACCTGTTCAGTTTTTAAAGTACTTTCTGGGCGCTACATGTTGGAAACCCCCACATGTGATACCATTTTAAAAACAGAACCCCTCAACATATTCTACATTGCTTTCAGGTGGTTTCTTAACCCTTTAGGTGCTTTTCAGGAATTAATGCAAAGTGGCATAACAGGAATGAGAAAGTGTATTTTTACCACCTAAATTTTGATAACTTCTGAACATACCGCTATAGCCGCAGACTCTAAGGGTACCGTCACACAGTGCAATTTTGATCGCTACGACGGCACGATTCGTGACGTTCGAGCGATATAGTTACGAGATCGCAGTGTCTGACACGCTCCTGCGATCAGGGACCCCGCTGAGAATCGTACGTCGTAGCAGATCGTTTGAAACTTTCTTTCGTCGTCTAGTGTCCCGCTGTGGCGGCATGATTGCATGGTGTAACATATATCGTATACGATGTGCGCATAGTAACCAACGGCTTCTACATCGCACATACGTCATGAAATTATCGCTCCAGCGTCGTAGATTGCAAAGTGTGACAGCAGTCTACGACGCTGGAGCGATATTGTTACGACGCTGGAGCGTCACAGATCGTACCGTCGTAGCGATGAAAATTGCACTGTGTGACGGTACCCTAAGGCTGTTTCCACGGGGCGTAATCTCTGCGCTTTGGATGCAGCGGAAAACCCCCTCAGCCCAAAGCGCCGCCCCCTGTTGTATGCGCGGAGATTCCAGATGTATTCATTGAACACATCCGGAATCACCACATTGTATTCATAGACTGTTATTTATCTTGCGGAGACGGAGCGTCTCCACAAGATAAATAGACATGCTGCGGTCTGGGAAGACAACTTGTATCATTGCTGTGGATAGATTTGCAGTTTTTGACAGGATTCTGTGTAGCAATGGAAATGACTGACAAGAGGTCCTAAAAAGATCAGTTACTTGCACAAGTGAAAGTCCAAAGGTCTGCGTTTCCTAATCTGCTCTGCTTGGAACAGATATTGATATCTTCAGAATTATGTGGCTGTGCAATGCAGAGAATGCTTAGGCCTCATTCATATAACCGTGTTGCTCATGCATGTTGTTTCTTTTTTTCCACTGATACATGTACTTAATATAATATATGGTGCTATTCATATGTCCATGTGCAGCACACGGATGGCATCAGAATGGCGTCTGTGTGCTGTACATATTTAACATTGCAAAGCATAAAAGAAACGGTAATTTTTTGTTCTTTTTATCCTTGTATGAAAAACACGACGACCTAATACAGATACAAAACACTGATGGCACAGGTACCATTTATTTCACATACTTGTTTAAACACAGATTTGTGAATGAGGCCTTGCAGGAAATGAGTCATCTGAAAATAACCTGTTGTTACAATCAGGCTTTTATGTTAACCCTACATAGGGAGTATGTACATTGTCCCATGTTGGGTGCTGGTGTATTATCCAGGCTCTTAGGAATATTTTTTTACTAGCATTTTGATTTTTCATAATTAGAAAATGAAATTAATACAGAAGTCCGTGTATCAGTAATCTGTATGGAGTGCATCATATGGGACACTTTGCTATCTGACGGTCCCATTCATAAATCCAAAACAGAGTGCTACACGCAGCTGCTTCCTGCAGTCTCCGCCATGACATTTTAATATGCCCTTTCTCGGGTTGGTTTGGTCCCAGCTGTCCAAACCACCAGCGACCTGGAATTTTATACCCTATTGATAGTGGGTAATTCCTAAACTTGCTAAATGACTTGTTAATTGTAAAAAAAAAAAAAAAAATTCAATTCATGATCATAGACGTATAGATATCTGTATTTCAATTTAAGAATAGAATAAAGATGTATTATTTTACATTACCTCCTGGGAATTGTAGTTTCCAATTGGCTGTAATTACTAATAAAGGCAACAGATCTATAGTAATTTAGCTTCTAGTAGGGAAAGGAACTCTTTACACGGCTGCTGTGAAAGGTGTGCTTCAAAAGCGACCGCACTAACATTTTGACTTGGTGCTGCATCTTTTACTTGTGTGCAAATTGTGTATCTGAAGCAGGTCAGATGTCATGACGAGAGATGGGCGAACCCGAACAGTAAAGTTCGGGGTCCTTACCTAACACGTACTTTTCGGCATGGACCCCGAACACTGATTTCTCATGGAAGTCATTGTTACTGTTTGGGTTCGGCACCCCGAGCATCTGGTGTTTCCCTCACTGTCATCCGCATGACGTCGTGAGAAACACCAGCGGCTCTGATTGGCAGTAAGCTTATTATTATGGCAGTGGCAAGTGGGGTTAATATTTGTGGGGCTGATGTCACCTTTGATGACAAGCCCACAGGTTAGTAGTGAAACCGCATTTATAAGATGGCTATCCAATTACTAACCCCATCATTTTTTAAATAAACACACAACCAGAATAAAGTCATTTTCTTGAAATAAATTATTCAGACTCCTTTTGATTTGAAATAAACAAATTTTATATTCGCCTAACTACTAACCTGTGGGCTTGATGTCACCTGTCAATTCAAAGGTGGCATCAACCCCACAAATATGAACCCTACTTGCCACAAGGCAAGTGGGAAGATCTGGGCAAAGCCCCAGAATTGGCATGTCTACTCCCATCAGCGGTACCTACTTTTGGTGTTATTAGCGGCAGCAGGAATAGGCTGATGGGAGTAGTACTATCTCATCAGCCGACGCCTCTGTGACCGGAGGTAAACTTTTTACCACCAGGCACAGCTGCTGGCTCACGCAGTCATTTGTCAGCATGGGAAATGCAGCGCACTGACCACTGGTAAGGCTACGTTCACATTTGCGTTGTGCGCCGCTGCGTCGGCGACACAATGCAAATAAAAACGCACGCAAAAACGCTGCGCTTTGCGACGCATGCGTCCTTTTTTGCCGAAATTTGGACGCAAGAAAAATGCAACTTGTTGCGTTATCTGCGCTCGACGCTTGCGGCAAAAAAAACGCATGCGTCGCACAACGCAGCACGACGCATGTCCATGCGTCCCCCATATTAAATATAGGGACGCATGCGTCGCCCGACGCTAATGTGAACATAGCCTAATCTTGCTGCCAATCTGAATCAGTGTTTGCCTCATTGTCATGCAGATGACTGCCTGGCAAGCTGATGTTCGAGTCCCCCATTCATCCGAATGGGGTCCAGGTACTGTTCTGGTACACAAACCAAAACATTTTTTAAATGTTCTGTTGAACTGGCTGAACCCAAGTACTTAGCGATTTACCTGTCACTATTCATGACCGAAACCTCCATTTATTTTTGATAACTTGCAACATAGGAAATATTACTAAAGTGCCATGATACTTTTATCCCTTTTCATAATTGTTGCTGTTCTCTTTGGGTGGGGGGTGGATTTTTTTTTTGCACATGACCAGAACAGATTGTCCCCTGGTAGAAAATAGTTTCCTAGTGACTGCTAGAAATTTTGATTGTGTGATATTGAACAGTTACATAATTTTCTATACTTGGCTAAACTGTAGTAGTATTCGGCACACAAGCCTATCCAGCATATTGCCAGCGTTTGTCCCTCTTGTCTGTCTTTATACTGGATCAGATGAACTGCGATGTTTGTGTAATGTCTCGCAAGATGATTTTTGCCTTTGCACAAAACTGATACCTTGGGTCTGGTGGGAAACAACTGAAGACTTGGTCACTCGACCGATACCCCTCATCTCCTAACATATAAGCATATTGTTAAAAACAGAATGATTTGCTGAGATTCTAGTATGTCTGCTTTCTGTTGCTTGCATAAATGACTGAAAATACAGAATGGGAAAGTGTAAAGCTCTGTAAATACTTCACAAAGCACGCTAACTTCTAATTTTCTGATGGAGTGGAAATTCTTACATCTTTTCTACAAACTGTCAGGCAGAGCGGGATTACCATCTTGAACACAGCATGGCATATATGTATGAGGGTCCTACCTCTGAGACCTGCATTTATCTCCTAGAATAGGGTTTTGCTGATTGATGGAGACTTGGGGCACATGTGGCTCTTTACAAACATTTTCATGGCTGTTTCAAAAACTATGAAATACTCTTGCTGAATCGAGGGATCTGCATATGGCCATTTTTTCATTCAAAGTGGCTATGGCACTATCTAGGATGGGGTCTAGGGCTATTCTTGATAAGCTATAAAAGTCAAAGCTGCAGTTAACCATATAAGAATGAAAAACAACTTTTGAGTAATGCCTTCTTTGTCTCACAACAGTCAATATTATTTCTCCCAACACTGAATTTTCACATCACTTGCATTGTATTTTAAATCTACTACTGCTTTTTGTTTTCCAAAATCCATGAATTGACTTCAGAATTTCTCTCTACAGATAATTAACATGGTGGCTGTGTTAGAAGTGATCTCCAGCTTGGAGAAGTATCCTATTACCAAAGAGGCACTGGAGGTAGGTGTGGCACTTTTGGTAACTAACTAGTGGAAACATCTGGGCTGTCCATATAGGACTGTGCCAGGCCATTTTAGAATGTCTTTGTAGAGTGGGTAACTGCAGGAGCTATGAGCCACTGGCAGAAGGCTGACAGGTGATTACTGTCTCTGCCTTCATGACCACTGTGTACACAGCACTGCATGGACACTGTTTACAATGAGCTGTATAGATGTATCAGCCTGCTCTAGTGATCACATGGAGGTCCAGGAGCAAAGCAACTGCTATGCCTAACCCCTGCTTTATAGATATATTAAAGTTTACTACATTCAATTGTATTGACTTTTTTTATTTTTTTTATTCCCCCTTTCAGAAACTAACTGAATAACTGTAATTTTAAAGAGTTGCCCTGGTACTGTTCTCCTTAACATCAGGAGGAGAACCGTAAACCTACCAAAATGTCAGGAGTATACTAGCCAGAGGAGAATGTCAAACAGAGTTCACACAGGTAGTAATAGTTGCCTTCCCTTCAAGCACAAAGGATATGTATCCAAACGTTTGCATCAGACCATTTTACTTTTTGGAGTTTGAGGGTTCTAAGCAGGATCTTAACCCCTTCACGACATGCGCTGTACTAGTACTGCGCATGCCGTGAATCCCCCTTTGATGTGGGCTCCGGCGGTGAGCCCACATCAAAGTCGCGACATGTCAGCTGTTTTGTACAGCTGACATGTGCTCGCAATAGTGGCGGGTGAAATCGCTATTCACCCGCCGCTATTAACCTGTTAAATGCCGCTGTCAAAC
This sequence comes from Ranitomeya imitator, assembly GCF_032444005.1. NCBI lineage: Eukaryota > Metazoa > Chordata > Amphibia > Anura > Dendrobatidae > Ranitomeya > Ranitomeya imitator. Next base: position 555,337,626 of record NC_091282.1, on the reverse strand, counting down.
ACAGGCAGTGGCATTTAACTACCGCATCCGGCCGAGCGGCCGGATATGACGTCATCGCCGACCCCCGTCGCATGATCGGGGGTCGGCGATGCATCAGGAAGGTAACCATAGAGGTCCTTGAGACCTCTATGGTTTTTGATGCAGGTCTGCTGTGAGCGCCCCCTGTGGTCGGCGCTCACAGCACACCTGCATTTCTGCTACATAGCAGCGATCTGATGATCGCTGCTATGTAGCAGAGCCGATCAGGCTATGCCAGCTTCTAGCCTCCCATGGAGGCTATTGAAGCATGGCACAAGTAAAAAAAAAAATGTTTTTAAAAATATGAAAAAAATATAAAAAATATAAAAGTTTAAATCACCCCCCTTTCGCCCCATCCTAAATAAAACAATAAAAAAAAAAAAAACCTACACGTATTTGGTATCGCCGTGTTCAGAATCGCCCGATCTATCAATTAAAAAAAAGCATTAACCTGATCGCTAAACGGCGTAGCGAGAAAAAAATCCGAAACGCCAGAATTACGTTTTTTGGTCGCCGCGACATTGCATTAAAATGCAATAACGGGCGATCAAAAGAACGTATCTGCGCAAAAATGGTATCATTAAAAACATCAGCTCGGCACGCAAAAAATAAGCCCTCACCCGACCCCAGATCACGAAAAATGGAGACGCTACGAGTATCGGAAAATGGCACTTTTTTTTTTTTTTTTTTTTTTTTAGCAAAGTTTGGAATTTTTTTTCACCACTTAGATAAAAAATAACCTAGTCATTTTAGGTGTCTATGAACTCGTAATGACCTGGAGAATCATAATGGCAGGTTAGTTTTAGCATTTTGTGAACCTAGCAAAAAAGCCAAACAAAAAACAAGTGTGGGATTGCACTTTTTTTGCAATTTCACCGCACTTGGAATTTTTTTCCCGTTTTCTAGTAAAAGACATGGTAAAACCAACGGTGTCGTTCAAAAGTACAACTTGTCCCGCAAAAAATAAGCCCTCACATGGCCATATTGACGGAAAAATAAAAAAGTTATGGCTCAGGGAAGGAGGGAAGTGAAAAATGAAAAAGGGCCGCGACTTGAAGGGGTTAAGATAGATATATATATATATATATTCAGCATGGAAAGAATCTGGGTGCAAAAGAGCTTCCACAGGCATAGTCCAAACCTTACATGTGGTAGTCCAAAAAAGGAAGCAGCACACCACTGTCTGTGAATAAGGAGCTATTTTATTTAGCCCTTGATGGAGAAAGGTTCGCTTCACTGAACCGAAACGTCGCCATCATGGGCTAAATAAAATGGCTCCTTATTCAGATAGTGGTGTGCTGCTTCCTTTTCTGGAGATATGGAGATATATATAGATAGAGATAAGAGATTATATACACACACCACACACCATATACTCTATCCCGATGCTATCGCATCTGGACTGGAGAGCGGTAATGTCACGATGGGGGCAGGCTTTGCAGCATTGAGAATCTCTCCCCCCATGTGCTCACCCACCTATCCACTTTCTCTTTCCCCATGTGCTGACTTCTCCCGTCTGTGCTCTCTTCTTTCACCTGTCTACCCCATGTTCTATCTCCCTTTGTCTCTCTCCTTCCTGTGCTGTGTTCTCCCCTCATGTGCAGTCTCCCCCTGTGCTCTTGTCTCTCTCACCCCTGTGCGCTTTGTCTCCCCATCTGCTATCTTCTCCTCTCATGTCATCTCTTCTTTGACCTGTGTACCCCATGTGCTCTCGTACATGGTCAGAGCAGACAATTTTTAAAATGAACTTTCGTTCATGGGAAAAGCCCCTTTAATGTGACCTGCTTCCTCTGCCTGTAGACTCGTCACGCATCTGCCGCCGGGATCAGCCAAATGATTCACTGCGCCTGCACAGAATTCACGCAGGTCAGTAAATCAGACTGCCACCATCTTTGTGCAGTCAGATAGCGGCGGTTACATTAAAACTTCTCATGCGCTCCTCCTGTACAAAGATGGCGGTCAGTGAATCATTCGGCTGACCCGACGGAGGCGTGTTTGCGACTGTTCCGCTGGTGGTGCCGCGCAAGAGGCTGGTACCACCAGCAGTTTCCATATTGACACCCATCACTTGGGTGTCCCAATATGGCGGTCGGTGAACTTCCACCACTTGGAATTCTGGGATCCGGATACATCTGGATGGAACAGGATGTGAAGACATTACAAGGTAAGTATATATTAAGATATTGTTATGGCTTGTTCATTAACATTGTTAGGCTAGGTTGACATTGCGTTAAAGCAGCCCGTTCAACACATGCGTTAAACGGGCTGCGTTAATGCAAGTGCCGACATGCCATCACGCTAGCGCAGATAGTTAGCAGATGCTCTATCTGCACTAGCAGTGACGGACCCGGAAACACTGCAGCCCGTGTCCGAGGGTCCATCACTCAATGACGGGACATCGCTAGCGCATGTTCATATTGGGCGTGCGCTAGCGATGCGCCCGAAATAGGGCTTAATGGCAGCGTTAACGGACTGCGTTACATCGCGTTTTGCCGCGGTGGTGTAACGCAGTCCGTCTAACGGACTGCTTATAATGTAATGTGAACCCAGCCTTAGGAAAGGCCAGTTGATGCAAATTTCCCAGCTTTATAACACCCAGCCTCCTCTAACCTTGTGCCAAAAAACAGCCATGGGTTCTTCTAAGCGATTTTCTAGAACTCAGAAAATGAAAATGGTTGAGACGGGAGAAGGCTATAAGAAGATGGAAAAGCGTTTTCAAGTTGCCCTTTCAAAGTTCGAAATGTAATTAAGAAATTTAACAGCAGTTAACTGGAACAGTTGAGGTCAAGATAAGGTCTGGAAGACCAAGCAAAAAGTCAGTGATAGTTGCTGGTAGGATTGCTAGAGAGGCAAAACAGAACCCCTGCTTGACTGCAAAAGACCTTCAGAAAGAATTAAGTGTTGGTCACTTGAGCCATACAACCTCACTGCATACTGCTCCACAACTCTGATTACTGCATCTGGAGAATGCACACTGAAGTCTTTTACAGTTTTACTTGTTCACCTTGACATTGGTGTTATGCATTTTCAAAGCAACTAAGCCCCACCCCACCCCATTATTTATCCCCTCTGTTCAGTCTGCGCTCATCTCCAGAATAAGGACAGAGAGTAGATTGGGTGAGGAGGAGATACTGGCATATGCAGAACATGCACTACCTTGATGCTGCTATGAATGCCATTGATTATCAGCACATAGCTGTTACTTACAATCTTACTTCCTAATTGAGTACTTAACGGGAGCCTGTTGGACAATTCATGCTAACTGAACAGCGGGCAGCATCAATCACAGCCTGGTTGCTCAATTGCAGTTACGTCATTCTCTAAAAAACGCTATTAGAAGTAATTTTGTCGGTCTCTCCCTTGCGAATAAAAATAATCGACCATAGGAGCTTAATAATAAATGGAAACTGATCAGTTTTTCCTCATGGTAACAATTAGTGAATATGCAAATTTTCTCTTCAGAGAGGAAGAGAACTTGATCTCTAGTGCCACTTATCGGAAATGGCAATCATAAATGTGACTATCAACCCTTTAACAAGCTTTATCACCGGACTTGGCAGAAAAGCCAAACCAGGCACACTATTTGTAGGCAAATGTTTCAGGGTGTTCAGTGTTCCCCTTCGCACTTCTGAGCAGGCATACTCCTCTGTGCCCTGCCAGGGCAGAGCAAAGTACTGCAAGTACGCATGCTGCGGGAAAGGTCAGAGCCCGGCGCATGTGCACCGCAGTACTCCTCTGCCCTCAGCAGGGTCTACTGGAAAACTGGGGGGGGGAAATTCTGTGACATTGCAAAAAAAAAGTTGCAATTCCACAAGTCTTTTTATTTACCATGTTCACTATATGGTAAAACTGATCCAGCATTGATTCCCCAGGTCAGTAGTAGTACGCTGATATCAAACATGTATAGTTTTGTTTTTTTGAGTGGTGAAAAAAAAATTTCTGAAGTTTGCATGAGACAAATGTTTTTGCGTTTTTGTCGCCATTCTTTCTGAGACCTATACCCTTTCCTTTTTCTGGTTCCTTGGCTGGGTTATGGTTTTTTTTTGTATACAATTTTGGGCTAGATGCAGTGTTTTTAGATCGACTCCTCTTGTAATGTTGGCCCAAAAAAAATAGAATTCGGGTGTTTCTTTTTTTTTTCTCCTTACACGGTTTACCGATCAGATTAATTTTATATTTTGATACATCATACACTTCTGAACGCAGCGATGCAAAATCTGTATTTTTATTTTCAATGGGGCAAAAGGGGATGATTTGAACTTATTTTTTTTTTCTTATTTTTAAACTTTATTTTTGTGTTTTTTTTGTTTTTTTTTTTACTTGAAGCTATCATCCGATCACCAGTGCAATAAGTAGCAGTGGCACAATCTCCTATGAAAGCTGGCTGTGAGTTGGAGTTTATAGGAATATCGTAATGGCAGGAACGGGGGCCTTCTGCAGACCTTAGGCTGTCATGACAACCTATCGATGCCCCACGATCATGTGACAGAGTGACGATGGGCAGCCAGAATGACACACTTCTGGGCGGCGCATGTTAAATCCCGCTGTCGGAGATTGACAGCGGGATTTAATTGGTTAACAGCTGTGGATGGAGCGCTGATCCACTGGTAAAGGCACATAACATCTGATTAAATCGGCTGTCATGTGCAGGGAAAGATGCAGGATCAGCGTCTGAGCTCGCATCAAAGTCCGGGACATGACATGTTGTGAAGTGGTTAAAGTTTAAACATGTATGAAATAGTCCTGATGGCTTGTTGCGTTTTTGCCACACACAAAAATGCCATGCTTTACAGCACCAGATTTCATGCTGCTTTATTTATTTTTCTTTGCTGATTTGAACCTTCAAAGTTTTTTTTTTTTTTTTTTTTCTGCAAATCTGCAACATGTCAATTCGTTCAGCATTTTTCACCCACTTGAATGTGGGAAAAATGCAAGTAAAAATGTGACACACAAGGCAAATATTTTATGCCGCATTTTTCCTGCCAATACTCAAGTATTTGCAGCAGATTTTTTTGTTGCAAAAAATCGAATGTTCCCTGATCTATACTTTAATAAGCATAGAAAAATCTGAAAGATCTAAAACACTGTGAAAGCCAAAATGATTCCATCTATACACTACAAATGTTCAAAGTGATTTTCATTGGTGACATGGGAGATGTCTTGGGCGATATTCTTAGGGTATGTGCACACGTTGCGGATTTTGCTGTGGATTCACAGCAGTTTGCAATGAGCTTACAGTACCATGTAAACCTATGGAAAGCAAAATCCGCTGTGCACATGCTGCGGAAAAAAAGCGCGGAAACGCTGCGTTGTTTACTCCGCAGCATGTCAATTCTTTGTGCGGATTCCGCAGCGCTTTACGCCTGCTCCATAATAGGAATCCACAGGTGTAAAACCGCAGGTGGAATCCGCACAAAAACTGCGGTAAATCCGCTGTGCGGATTTCCTGCAGATTTACCAAAATCAGTGCAGAAAAATCCGCACACCTTTCTGCAACGTGTGCACATACCCTTAGCATGTTTTGGGTGATGTACCCTTCATCAGGGTAGGAATAGGATATTTAAGAGGATCCCTCTTGATTGGAACAATAAAGCTATGTGCACACGTTGCGGATTAGTGTGCGGATTTTTCCGCACTGTTTTTGCAAAATCCGCAGGTAAACCGCACTGCGGATTTACCGCGAATTCCACCTGCGGATTCCTATTGAGGAGCAGGTGTAAACCGCTGCGGAATCCGCACAAAGAATTGACATGCTGCGGAAAAAACACCTCTGCATTTCCGCACTTTTTTTTCCCCACAGCATGTGCACTGCGGATTTTGTTTTCCATAAGTTTACATGGTAGTGTACAACGCATGGAAAACTGCTGCAGATCCGCACCGTTAAATCCGCAGCAAAATCCGCAACGTGTGCACATAGCCTAAATCTTCATTACTTGTGTTAGTATATGAAAGGATCACTGGGCTGTCTGGGGATCCCGAGAGTGTGGAAATTAGTATTACCCATGGGAAAAGAGACCTAGTGGTACAAAGAGCAGAGACTGTAAGCAGGGATTTCAAATACACAGCCAAAATTAACGTTCAAACAAAGTTGCTGGCCAGCCTGGATATTTATATAAGAAAGAGAAATAGTCTACAATCGAGGACGTTTGTTCTTATCAAATATACCAATTAACTTTTTCGTATCTAAACAAACTTAAAGAAGATGTCCTGTGAAAAACGGTATACTTTAACCTCTTCACCCCCAAGCCTGTTTTCACCTTCCTAACCAGGCCAATTTTTACAATTCTGACCACTGTCGCTTTGAGTGGATAACTCTGGAATGCTTCAATAGATTCCAGTGATTCTGAGATTTTCTCTTGACATATTGTACTTCATGATGGTGGTAAAATTTATTTGATATGACTTGCTTTTATTTGTGAAAAATTGAAAATTGTGAAATTTTCGCCAAATTTCGTAACTTTTAATTTTTATCCTTTTAAATCAGAGAGTGCTGTCACACAGAGCGTGCTATCACACAAGTGTTAATAACACTTCCCATATGTCTACTCTACATCAGCACAATTTTTGAAACATTTTTTTTTTTTTTGTTAAGTTATAGGGTATGTGCACACGATGCAGATTTAGTGCAGAACTGCTGCAGATTTTTCTGCAGCAGAAACGCTGCAGAACTGCACTGTGATCACAGTACAATGTAAATCAATGGGAAAAAAAAAAGCTGTGCACATGGTGCAGAAAAATCTGCGCAGAAACGCTGCAGTTTTCAAAGAAGTGCCTGTCACTTCTTTTGTGCAGTTCTGCAGCGTTTCTGCACCCCTCCATAATAGAAATCTGCAGGTGCGTTTTTGATGCGTTTTTCATGCGTTTTTTGTGCAGATTTGTGCTCAAAAAACGCATCAAAAACGCACCTGCAGATTCTGCCAGGAGATGCAGATTTAGTGCAGAACTGCAGCAGATTTTTCTGCACTAAATCTGCATCGTGTGCACATACCCATAAGGGTTAAAAGTTAACCAGTGGTTTCTAATTTTTACAACAAAATTTGCAAAACCACTTTTTTAGGGACCACCTCACATTTGAAGTGACTTTGAGGGGCCTATATGACAGAAAATACCCAAAAGTGACACCTTTCTAAAAACTGCACCCTTTAAGGTACTCAAAACCACATTCAAGAAGTTTAACCCTTCGTGTGCTTCACAGAAATTAATGGAATGTGGAAGGAACAATAAACATTTACTTTTTCATAAAATTTTTCCTTTAGACCTAATTTTTTATTTTTTTTTCTTATATAACTTTGCAAGGGTAACAGAGGAAAATGGACCATATAACTTGTGCATTTCTCCTGAGTATTCCATTACCCTATATGTGGAGTAAAACCACTATTTGGGGACACGGCAGGGATTGGAAGGGAAGGTGCATAATTTGACTTTTTGAATGTAAATTTGCTGGAAAAATTAGCGGATGTTTGGAGAGACCCTTATGTGCCGAAGCAGTGGAAACCACCCACAAGTGACAACATTATGGAAACTAGACCCCTTAAAGGACTTATCTAGATGTGTATTGAGCACCTTGAACCACAGAAGTTTATAACGTTAAGCCGTGAAAATAAAAATCACATTTTTCCCACAAAAAATCTTTTTTAGCTACATATTTTGTATTTTTACAAGGGTAACAGGGGAAAATGAACCCCAAAACTTGTGTAATTTCTCCTGAGTTCAGATATCCCATATGTGGTGTAAAACTACTTTTGAGGCACAGTGCAAAGCTCAGAAGGGAAGTGGCGCCATATTACAGTGCGGGTTTTGTTGCAGTGGTTTGTTGCCATGTCACATTGGCAGAGCCCCTGAGGTGCCAGAACAGCAGCCCCCCCACCTCCTCCCCCCATAACTGACCCTACTTTACAAACTAAACCTCTCAATGAATTAATCTAGGGGTGCAGTGATTATATTCACACCACAGGTGTCACAAAATTGTATACCATTGGGCAGTGAAGATGACCTAATTTACATTTTTACCACCAAGATTGTGTTAGCCCCAAACTTTACATTTTCACACTGGGAAATGTGTAAAATGGCCCCAGAACTTGTCCCACAATTTCTGTTGAAAGTAGAAATAATCCATACGTAGCTGTACTGTACTACTTTGCCATACCAGAGAGACTCGTGAGGACGGAGCACTATTTGCCTCCTGGAGTGCAGATTTTCCGAGACAAATATGCGGATTCCGTATAAAGAGCCCCTAAGTGATAGAACAGTAGAATCCCCCACCACCACCCCCCTCAAGTGACCCATTTTGGAAATTATAGCCCTTTGGGAATTTATCTACAGGTGTAGTGACTATTTTTTAACTCCATGGGTGTTTTCCAGAAACAAGCAGCAGTGGATGTTGCCGAGTGAAAATTGCTAACTGCCATTGTAGAGACCAGTACATTGTGCCCAGCTCATGCTTCTGGAGACACGCACTTGTAAGTTGGGTGGGCTCTCATCACTACAGAAATTCCAAACACGTGGGCGCTAAATGTGGTTTAGGCACACTTGGGCTCAGAAGGAAGGAGGCATTTAGATTTTGGAGCGGAGAATTTACCGAATTTCTTTTGGGGTGCGAGGAGCCATTTAATGACCAGTGAAGTGGAAGCCCCCTATAATTCCTTTTAACAGATGACAGACCTGAGTGAGGATTTGCTTTTCTGTGGATGGAGTTGAAGCTTTTATTGGGAACATTTTGCATAAAATTTGGGATCGCATTTATCCATGCTCTACACTGAACACTTACTTTGGGGTTTCTGTCTAAATCTGAGTGATGCCATTCAGATGAAACCCCCAAGGGATCCATTCACAATGAGACAGCAGTTAAGGTACCGTCACACATAATGATATCGTTGCTTTTTGTGACGTAGCAACGATATCGTTAAGGAAATCGTTGTGTGACAGCGACCAACGATCAGGCCCCTGCTGGGAGATCGTTGGTCGCTGAAGAAAGTCCAGAACTTTATTTCCTCGCTGGATCTCCCGCTGACTTCGCTGGATCGGCGTGTGTGACGCCGATGCAGCGATGTCTTCACTGGTTACCAGAGTAAACATCGGGTTACTAAGCGCAGGGCCGCGCTTAGTAACCCGATGTTTACCCTGGTTACCAGCGTAAACGTTAAAAAAACAAACACTACATACTTACCTTCAGCTGTCTGTCCCCGGCGCTCTGCTTCTCTGCACTCCTCCTGCATCCTGTGTCAGCGCCAGCCAGCCGGAAAGCACAGCGGTGACGTCACCGCTCTGCTTTCCGGCTGATTGGCGCTGACAGTGCAGAGGAAAGCAGAGCGCCGGAGGACAGACAGCTGAAGGTAAGTATGTAGTGTTTGTTTTTTTAACGTTTACGCTGGTAACCATGGTAAACATCGGGTTACTAAGCGCGGCCCTGCGCTTAGTAACCCGATGTTTACCCTGGTTACCGGGGACCTCAGGATCGTTGGTCGCTGGAGAGCTGTCTGTGTGACAGCTCTCCAGCGACCAAACAGCGATGCTGCAGCGATCGACATCGTTGTCGGTATCGCTGCAGCGTCGCCTAGTGTGACGGTACCCTTACTGTAGACTCTGTCTGGCCTCTGTTCAGCAGTGTGCTTTCCAGAAGTGCACCATACTGTGGCTGACAGCACTTTTATGAAATCCTAAAAAGATGGACCCCACTGGATCACAGGTCCTATGGCGTCCACAGTGCCTCCATCTGCCTCATTATAGGGAATCTTCCGCCAGAGGTTCTGTCTGAATCACGTATTTCAGAGATTTACACAAAAACCCCAGTGAAAGCGCTCAGCACAGAGCGCAGGATAAATGTGCGCTGAGCCTTACTGCAATCTTTGAGAGACAGAATGAAAATCAACAGCAGGTGAAGAATTGGTTTTATTTTTTTTTTTTTTTTTATGCCGCTCCTCCTGTGCTATAAGTGATTAGGTGACTTTATTTTTCAGGTTGGCTCTATTTACCGCAATACCAGACTTATATCGGGTTTTTGTGTTTGGCTGCTGTCACACACTAAAAGACATTTTTTATATTGCAAAAATTGTTTTTTGCATCACAATATTTAGCTATAATTTCCATTTTTTGGGCTGAGTGATGTGATGGCTTGTTTTTTGCAGGACGAGTTGACGTTTTTATTGGTACCATTTTCGGGAACATGACATTTTTTTGATCGCTCTCTATTCCGATTTTTGGGGGAGACAGAATGAACAAAAACCAGAAATTCAAGAATTGCTTTTTGTTTTTTCCTTTTTTTAATACCGTTCCACTTGTGAAAGTGGTAAGGCAGCTTTATTCCTCTGGTCAGTACGATTACAGTGATTCCCAATTTATATTGTTTTGTTTTGCCGCTTTTACACAGTAAACTATTTTATGGAAAAAAATCATTTTTGCTTCATTTAATTCTGAGAGCCCAGAGCTATATCTTTATTTTTCTGCTGATGGAGCTGTATGATGCTTGTTTTTTGCAGGACAAGTTGACGTCTTCAGCGGTACCATTTTTATTTACATTTGTCGTTTTGAATGCTTGTTGTACTTTTTGTTCGACAGTATGATTGACAAACCACTGTTTTTTGCCTTGTTTTTTATGTTTTATTTACGGTGTTCACTGAAGTGGTTAACTAGTGGAAAAGTTTAATAGAGCGGGTCGTTACGGACGCGGCGATTAAAAAATGTGTACTTTTTTAAAAAAAATTTATTTACATAAATGTGTTTATAAAAAAATATTTTTTGTTAGTGGATTTTTTTTTTTTAATTATTTTATTTGTTTTTTAGAACTTTTTTACATTGTCCCAGGATGGGATATTACTTTATATCAGATCGCTGGCTCGATGTTCTACAATGCTTCTAAACATCAGAGCATTGGAGCAGCATCTGACAAGCCGGGAAGGAGGGATCTCAGGTGCTGCTCTGAGCAGGCACAGATACACCACATTCTCTGAAGGAGCACGTGGCCATCTTGTGGTCGGAGTCTCCATGGAGACCATGAGGACAACGTGATTGCATCGATTTTTTTTTTTTTTTTTTTTTTTTCCTGATGGAAGCATGCCGGGACCCCATTCCCTAGTCAATTCACCTTGATGTCGCTGTCACTACTCAGTGTCGTGAGATCATGGGCTTTGCTGCGGGGTGTCAGCTCTCACATAGTACAGTGGCGCCAAGTGATAACGAACGCAAGTGAGCATTCAAAACGCATCTTACTCCCTTGCCCTGTCTATGCAACCTTTGTGATTTTTGCAAACTTGTAATGGACTTAAAATAAAATAACTATTTTATCAGACGTTGGAACAACCTTTTTTTTTCTTGAGTATAATGGCGCCACAGAGCACGTCATGCAGTATAATGGCGCCAGGGAGCGAGCCATGCAGTATAAAGGCGCCACATAAAAAAAATTCTCACCTCTGGCCGTTCCCATGCTGTTCTAGTCTCTTCATGGTGTCGTATCCGCATTTAGGATGCAGACACAGTTAAAAGTGTGATGTCTGGTGGGGTACCCCACCTGGCTTTGTGGCCCAAATATACTCTGTTGACCTCCCCGATGTTGCGGGCCATATATACTCACCCTGCTGGCCAGATTTTATGAAGAGGGATGCGGGTGTGACCTGTATCAGATATCCCTCTTGGATGGAAAGGACAAGTCCTATGCATAGCTTGATGAATGGTAGATTACTCTAAATGTTGCTAGACTTCACTTTGCGGTGTAATCTTATTGATATGAGGAATGTAAAATAAAAAAATATTCAAAAACATTACTTTTTGTGCTGGAGTCCTGTACAAGAATGACCTTTTAAGGCAGGGGTGGGGAATCTTTTTTTTTTTTCTGGTAAGGTCCATTTGGATATTTATACCATCCTTCAGGGGCCGTACAATCTTCGCCCACAAAGTACATCCTGACTCTAGCACTGGTGTTAGGATGTAATCTTTCACTGCATGCCCTTCAATGTTCAGTAGTGAACACTGCATGTGTGTGCTAACAGGGCAAGAATCGATGTGAATACTTTTCTGCCCAATGATGACAGAAGTATTCTAGGAGTGATACCTTTATTGGCCGACCAGAAAATGTTTGCAAGCTTTCAGAGCACAGTGGCCACTGTGCTCTGAAAGCTTGCAAACATATTATTTTCTGGTCAGCCAATAAAGGTATCACTCCTAGAATACTTCTGTCATCATTGGGCAGAAAAGTATTCACATTGATTTTCCTGGCTAACACGGTACCACAATACAATTTGCTATTGTACAACAGGGCAAGAAGAAATTAATGAGCTTGTGGCAATCAAAATACACCTCCAAGAGTGCGGTACCTGAGAATCTGCTCGGGGGGCCTGATAAAAGGTCATCGAGGGCCGTAACTGGCCCTGGGGCCTGAGGTTCCCCACCTGGTTTAAGGTTACGTTTAGTATTGTCTGATAAAGCTGCAGCTTTATAAAAGTAAACTTAGGTTATCCTACAATTCAACTCCTGAGAATAAATTACGTTTTCCTTTAGCTCAAAGCATATTTACACATAGAGGAAATGACATTTGAACAAGCACAGGGCTCAGGAAATTGAGAGCACTGATTAGGATAACTGCTCTGGAAACGGAATGGTAGGAGGGATAAGTGAAGGATTGGGGCTGGTGATTTTGCAGGACTGATAACAGGTCAGGTACTGAGAGGTGAAGGAGATGGTCGCAGAGCTGTAGGAGAGATTAGCTCCTCTTATCCGAGGAGTATGGCAGGCAATAAAATCAAAATTACACTCACCTTTTAGGAGTATCTATAAAGCATATCAGCTGCAGCAGATCTACGGGGGTCAGTAAATGACCAAACGATATTCAGGAAAGAGTTTTGTGGATGATTTCCGTGCTTGCTCATCAATGATGAGCCATTTTTCCCAGATTGTCAAATGAGTTGTGGTTTATTCTATGCGTTTCAAAGTACAGAAGACTTCTTCATCCAGAAAAGACTACCTGTTGGTCAGTCTGGGATATACGTCTCATCATTTATCAGGCGGAAATCCCCACAAACTTCTCCTTTCTTTCCAAGTGAAGATAAGCAGCTGACTTTTCTAAATAGACTGGGATCTTGGGAGTTAAATCTGCAGCTTGGAATGTAACTACTGCACATAGTGGCCAAGCTCTGATGGTCATTCCTCTTCGAAACAAGCTGTATACTATGTAAAATTAAAGCTCTCCTAGCAGAAGGAAAGCCAATTTGGGGGGGAGCAAGCTTGTAATTTACTTGTTTTTTTTTTTAAGTTGTTTAACTATAGCAATTTAATAACTAAACCTCTAAGGCTATGTTTACTCAATGCATTTTTTAATGCAAATTTTCACCTACGTTTTACAGTACCAGCAAAGTCTGAGATTTTAGAAATCTCATGTACACACTTTTTTTTTTTTATAAACATAAAGCACCAACCCATTTCCTCAAATCAAGAATGAGTCACACTCCAAATAAGCTATAAACATATTGACCATAGAGTCATTCAACTCAGTCACGAAGTGTTTTGAATATTAAAACCAAACCTTTATTCACAAATAAACAAAACAATACAAAACATTAAAACGGTGCCTCAAAATCAGACTACACATTGTGTCAAGGTAAGCGGCGGGAACTGCAGATATATTATATCCAATATAGATTTAAATAGTCACAAAACCGATGTTTCTTCATAAATAATATCACAATCATATAGTGACATTAATAAAATTGCTCACACATCCATTCATGGTAAGTGCTTAATTGTTAACAGTGGCAGTGCACTAGAAATAATAGCTCATGGGCCACCAGTGGTCCACTAAAGAGAGAAAATACTCTAGACCCCGGGTCTATCCATTCCTACAAATATACAAATCAACAGAGATTGTCAAATATTGCACATGTCCCAAAATATTGGTAAAATCCAGGGCCAAAAGCTCCTGCCATCAAAGGAACACCTCTGAGCAAAAACAATGCTATTAGCACCGGCCATACCGATAGCACCCCTGTCCTATGACCACCTACACATACAAGATAATGGGCAATCTGCCCAATACATATTACCTGAATGAGCTCGCAGTTCCCCAGCCTCGTGGCACGCTATCGCTTGACAACCCCGACGCGCGTTTCGCACTCGCTTCCTCCCGGGGTCTAGAGTATTTTCTCTCTTTAGTGGACCACTGGTGGCCCATGAGCTATTATTTCTAGTGCACTGCCACTGTTAACAATTAAGCACTTACCATGAATGGATGTGTGAGCAATTTTATTAATGTCACTATATGATTGTGATATTATTTATGAAGAAACGTCGGTTTTGTGACTATTTAAATCTATATTGGATATAATATATCTGCAGTTCCCGCCGCTTACCTTGACACAATGTGTAGTCTGATTTTGAGGCACCGTTTTAATGTTTTGTATTGTTTTGTTTATTTGTGAATAAAGGTTTGGTTTTAATATTCAAAACACTTCGTGACTGAGTTGAATGACTCTATGGTCAATATGTTTATAACTTTTTTTTTTTTCCCTGACTTTTTTCAAGGAGCTGCACTTTTGCAGCATGTCCAGTGTTTTTGCAGCGTTTTTCACCCATTTCAAAGCAAAGAATAGTGCAAAAAAACGCAGGTATCTGGTTTTGCTGCGATTTTGGTGCCAAAGCCTAATAGTTTAGTGCATAAAAAAATTAATCTGATTCAGCTTCATCAGCATGCACAAGAGACAAATGAATCCTGGCAAACACTCTGCAAAACCTGCTTCTTTTTTTTTTTTTTTTTTTTTTAACATTCCTTCTTTACTACCAAGAGAGCAGGTTTTGCCTGCTGGGAAAAACGCATCAAAAATGCAGTGTGTGAACATAGCCTTATGGTACACATGCATATCCATGCAATCTCAACAGTAGTCATTGGGACTCAACTGCGCTACCAAGAATGCACCCTGCACCTGTTCACATTCAATCTGCGATTTAGTGTCAGACTAGTATGGGAGATACGTTTTAGATAGAGGCTTTTCTGTTTAATGCAAATAATCATGGCAGGAAATTCTAATTTGTATTTTCTTATTACACAGGAAACAAGGTTGGGAAAATTAATCAATGATGTTCGAAAAAAGACCAGCAATGAGGATCTTGCTAAACGTGCAAAGAAACTTCTGCGTAGCTGGCAAAAGCTGATCGAGCCCGTGCAACAGAATGAACAATCAGCCAGGGGCACTCCAAATCCACCAGGTTCTGCCAATGGAGGCGGTACCCACAACTGTAAGGGAGAGTCAACCCCAGCCGTACTTCTGAGTGGAAAACCTGTTCAAGACCTAAAAGTCCGGAATGATATCCAGAAGGCACATTCTCCCAAGGCTGAGAAATTGGCTAATAGAAAGAGGAAGGCGGATCTTAGAGATGGTACCCAGGGGCCTGCTAACAAAGTGGCCAAACCAAGTCATGAACTTTTTCCTAACTCCTCACCTCTACCTACAAATGGCATTGGTGGCAGTCCCCCTGAAATCCTGCTTAGTCCGCTTGATGGCAACACACAGACCAACCGACTAGACACTGAGAATGATAAGCATGGTAAAATCCCTGTAAATGCTGTCCGGCCTCATACCAACTCTCCTGGACTTGTAAAACACCCAAGCACTTCCTCTTTGTTAAAAACAGCCGTCCTGCAGCAGCAGAGTGCGGCACTAGAAGATGCCCATTCTTATCAACCACGTAGTCCCCGCTGTTCCTCTTTCAGCCCTCGCGGTACTAGAGCAGAGTTAGTACCACGGCAGCACACCACATATGCACCAAAGGGTTCTGCGCCCAGCCCATCTCAAAGGCTGCCTGGTGTAGACACTGCACATACACCCTCTTATCAATCCCCTGGGCACCCTGCTACACTTCCTGCCATAACAAAAAGACTTGAGTCTCCCAGAAGAGAAATGGCTATCTCTTCACCTCACGGGTCAGTGGAGCAACCACTCCATGGTGACTGTCACAACCAGCAGTCTCCCAGGATAACACAACAGCACACACCATGGAGCAGTCAGTCGCATGTGGACCTTCAAACACCACGCAGTGGCTTTTCACCAGAGCCCTCCAAAATAGACAGCGACGATGCTGCTTCAGGCTCAGACAGTCGAAAGAAAAAGAAATCCCGTAATTGGGGTGAACAAGAAGGGTATTCTACAGATAGCAAACACACACGAGTTAAAAAGGATCGAAAATTAAAATTTGATTTTATGACTGGGCAAATAAAACCATTGACACACAAAGATCCAACTCAGAATGAGAGTTCAGCCCCCTCAGAACAGCACAGGACTGAGACAGACAAACAGGACCCCAAATTTGGTCTGCCAAGTCCTTTTGAGCAAACAAACTGGAAGGAATTGTCTCGAAATGAGATCATCCAGTCCTATCTCAATCGGCAGAGCAGCTTGTTGTCTTCCTCTGGTGTACATACGCAGAGTGCACATTATTATATGTCTGAATATTTAAAACAGGAGGAGTGCACTAAGCGAGAAGCTAGAAAAACTCATGTTTTAGTGCCACTTGCCCACCCTAGTGACCTGCCTGGAAAAACCAGGGAAGTAACTAGTGCTGACTTAGAAAGACTACATGAACAACATTGGCCTGGCGTCAATGGCTGTCATGATACACAGGGCAATTGGTTTGATTGGACGCAGTGCATCTCCTTGGATCCTCATGGTGATGATGGTAGATTAAACATCTTGCCTTATGTCTACCTAGACTGACCACCAGTTGCAAATCTGCTTTCTCATATCTGCAGTTTTCACTGCAAACCATGGGTCGTTTGCTGACCACTGCTCTGTACGGAAGATTTACATGAGAGGAATTCCCTGTGTCAGGGGATGTGGAGTGTGGAGTTGTAGAGCGCCTGGAAGAGGAGAAGCTTTGTGTCCACTACATCCTGGGAATGGCCTTCCCTGCCGGAGCTCCACCTACGTCTGCTACACCCGTTCTTTTGTGCTAAATGCTGCTACCGGTTTACTAAAAGGATTCAAGAAGGGGGTTCGGAAATGCAAAAGAAGGGTGTGCAAGGGGGCTGAGTTTGGAGTTTTAAAACTCCTATAGCAAGTCGGCTGTAAAAAAAAAATAAAAAAGAAATATGTGAAAAATTTCAAGTGTTAAGTTCAAATCTACCCTTTCAAATGCAAAAAAAATGAATTTTCCGGTACCTGATAAAGGGCTGGAATAAAACAAAAATATATATATATATATATATATGTGAGACAGGTACCTAAAACTTATGTGAAAGAGGATTTAATTAAGTTGAGAATAAGTTACCATAACAGAGTATGCGTTTGTTTATTTATTTGAACTTTTTTCTTTGTAAATTTTCTTTCTTCAGATTTTATTTCCATTTGAAAAAATTGACAAAAAGCGTCCCAAGTAGAGGCGCAAACTCAAGTGTTCAGTTCCAAGCATCACAACTGGTCCCTTGTGTCGTGGGCAGGGGAAGAGTCTTAAAATCATTCATTCCCCCCTACCCATTAAGCTTTTTATATTTTCTTTTTTAATGATTTGTATTATTCCCACAGCCTCTGTATTTGTGATTGACCGATCCCTAAGCTGCTGCTATTCACTGTTTAAATGCCCAGTACTGACTCAAAATTTGGTATTGACTCTTGTTTTAAAAGCACATTTTATTACTTTATTTTCAGTGTTTTCAAGTCCTTTCCTCTATCACGTCAGTTTTTCAAATGACCCTCACCTCCAAATCTTCAAGGTGACGGATGGTGCTAACAGCTTCTAAATTGTCCAGACACAATACAGAGAAGGCTGGTTTGTATGCTAGGAAAACAAAAAAAAACACAAAAAAACCTTAACTACTTGCTATCATTCCTTTTAGATGTAATCTGCCTTATGGGATCTCCATCATGAACGTGATTTTTTTTTTTTTTCTTTTTTTTTCTCAAAAAATAAAACTAAAAAGACAAAAGCCTTAGTTGAATGTACAGTAAGACTTCTGTATTTCTGATATGCAGAAGAGGGCAAATTTGCTAACTTTGGTCCTATCAGTGGACAAATTGTGATATAAATGTGGAAACGATAATAAAAAAAAAATACAAATTGTGTATAGTTTGGCCTTATTTTAGAGGGACCTGGAAATCCTAAAATGGATGGGTGAATTCCACATGTTTACTCTTTAAGTATAAAAAAAGTGGTTACCAAGAACATGCATCCTAAAGAGAATTTCAAGTTTAGACGGGTAATTACAGAATGTTTATGCTTTTACTATACAAATACAGTACATTTTTGTGGTAAAGATTTTATGTGAATGGTCCATATTTGAACATGTTTGATCCTTATAGATGGGTATCTTTTTTTTTTTTTTTTTTTTTTCCATCATACATGACTGCACCACGAGAGAGGGGATCCGCCCATCAAGGACAGGAAACCTTCAAGATAAAAGGGGCGGCTCCTCTCTCCACATCAGTTGGTTTCCTGTCCTTGACGGGGAACCCTCAAGAATAAAATACTAACATTAAAAACAGCTTTGTTAGTGGCACTTACATCGGCCCGTAGGGTGGGGGATTTACACGCGTTGTCAGCTGACCCCCCTTACACACAAATTATGGACGATAGGGTTGTATTAAAATTAGATCCGGCATATCTCCCCAAAGTGGTATCGAGATTCCATAGAGCTCAGGATATAACCCTACCCTCTTTTTGTCCCAACCCTAGTAACAAAAAAGAGGAGAGACTCCATTGCCTAGACGTTAGGAGATGTATCCTACAGTATCTAGAGAGTACAAAATCCTGGAGGAAGCAGAGGGCTTTATTTGTTTCGTTCCAGGGGTCAAGGAAGGGCCTTAAAGCCTCAAAACAGACTATAGCTAGATGGGTGAGAGAGGCCATTATTCTAGCATATAGTAGTGCAGGCAGGGTTGTTCCACAGGGTCTGAAAGCCCACTCCACGAGGGCCATGGTGACGTCGTGGGCGGAGAGAGCAGATGCTACCATCGACCAAATCTGTAAGGCGGCCACTTGGTCCTCTCCGTCTACATTTTTTAAACATTATAGACTAGACCTATCTGCTACCTCTGATCTCTCTTTTGGGAGAAGAGTGTTACAAGCAGTGATCCCTCCCTAGAAGAGAATAGAAATCTCTGTAACTCTCTCGTGGTGCCGTCATGTATGATGGAAAAACACGGGTATTACATACCTGCAGGGCCGGCGTCAGCACCCGGCACTCCGGGCAAATGCCAGGGCCCTGGGGAGAGGGGGGGGCCCACTCATGCTGTCATAGATACAGCTGGGAGAGCAGAGCAGGAGATAACATGCTCTCTCCCCCCACAAAGTCACTGCTGGCTGCGTTCTCTTAACCCCTATGTGCCAGCTCTGACACAAGCATCTTCTCACTCAGTCAGTGCAGCCAGGCAGGCACACATAGGGGTTAACAGAAGGCAGCCAGTGTGACATTGTGGGCGGAGAGAGCACGTTCTCTGCTCTCCCCCCTGGCTGGCTGCAGACAGTGCTGAAGTTTATCAGGCAGATTCCGGAGGAGCTCTGTCCTACTAGCGACTGAGTGAGTGCAAAGGTATCCAGCAGTGGTTGCAGTTGTGGCTCAGTCTGCTGTTGTCTGTCTCCACTGCCTAAAAATGTGGGTGATGTCTGGAGGAGCAGCTGGTGGGGTGCAGCCTGTAGCCGCCCAGCTCACCCAGAATACATGCATGCTGCACCAAACCTGCACCAGTGGGGTAGGAAGAAGCTTAACCCCTTCCCATCTGTATGAAGGTTATTGCTGAACCTTAAAGATAACAATCCGACCCGCATAAATGGGGTTAACCAGATGCCAGGAGGAAGGGGAGCTGCTGCCATGGATAACACTGAGCTGTGGGCTGTATGTTGGGGCCCCGTGGCCCCAGGCTGGTGACTGGAGGGACTCTGCCCAGTGCTGGCATGTGGGTGATTTCTGCTCCGGAGTCTCAGCTTCTCTCCTCCAGGTCACACTGTGCAGTCACAGCAACATTGATTCTCTGTCCAGGTCCCAGCAGCTGCCACTGCTCCCACCAAGGACATGGCATCACTTAACCCTTCCCCTGCAGCCACAGGCAACAAATCCACATTATTCCTTGATTAAATCAGTTTCCAACCCAGTAGAGGAGCAGACATTTCCTGCTGCCATTAGGGTCCGGGAGGGGGTGACATTGGCTGCCCTGCTACTCTGTAGTGGGGGGTGACAAGTGTAACATGGGGTAACGATGAAGGAGAAATGCACAGGATAATAGTGAGCGCGACAGAGGGCAGTGTATGGTATGGAGCAGTCGGGGTGGGCTGCAGGATCCTCCCATACTGTACATGACTGCTCGGGACAGGGAGGCGTTTAATGAGCTTCTAATGACAGGGCACTAATAGGGTCATTAGGGTTTGTGGAAAGGATTCAGCATCAGGTCCCTCATTAATGCCCGAGCCGCCTGTTACTTTGTAGCACAGATCTGTTGGGGCCGCAAAACCAAACAACGTTGTTTATGTAGAAAAGTCTTTGTTTCATAGAAAAACTCAAAACAGAAAAGCACCTCTCCTGTATATATACACTGCACAGCACCTTTCCTCCTGTATATATACACTGCAGAATCTACAATAGCTGTCACTCATGTAAGAAGTGAAATCTGGCATTGTACTATACATTTCTCTGCGTATCTGTGCATCATAAATCGGGGTATGTGTTAAAGGGGGGAGGCCCACTGAGACTCTTTCGCCCGGTGCCCTCGAAAACCTGGAGCCGGCCCTGCATACCTGGTAATGTGTTTTTTCATGAGACATGACGGCACCCTTATATTCCCACCCTTTTGATCACGTCATTAGTTGGGTGCATTATTAGCATTATTTGTATTATACACTCCCTGGGGTATCGGTGAATAGAACCGTATAGGATGTATTATTTATGTGTACACTAACCAGCGGAGTTCCTCTCGTACTCTGTAAAACAACTGATGTGGAGAGAGGAGCCGCCCCTTTTATCTTGAAGGTTTCCTGTCCTTGATGGGCGGATCCCCTCTCTCGTGGTGCCGTCATGTCTCATGAAAAAACACATTACCAGGTATGTAATACCCGTGTTTTTTTTTTTTGTTTTTTTTTTTATAATCACATGAAAAACCTTTATCTTGAAGGCCAGATGCAGCACTCTTCCAACCTATTCTGATGAATTTAAAGGGGTTGTCCTAAATTAGCAGTGAATTTCATGCTACATACAGTTGTGTGAAAGAAGGATTTGCCCTCTTCCTGATTTCCTATTCTTTTGCATGTTTGACACACTTAAATGTTTCAGATCGTCAAAGAAATTTAAGTAACAAAGATAACACAAGTAAACATAAAATGTGGTTTCTAAATTAAGGTCTCTATTAACCTTTCTGACATTAGACGTACTGTACCGTCGAGGTGGGGTGGGCCCGTATGACCACCGACGGGATAGTACGTCATACGCGATCGGCCGCGCTCACGGGGGGGAGCGCGGCCGATCACGGCCGGGTGTCAGCTGCCTATCGCAGCTGACATCCGGCACTATGTGCCAGGAGCGGTCACGGACCTCTCCCGGTACATTAACCCCCGGCACACCGCGATCAAACATGATCGCGATGTGCTGGCGGTGCAGGGAAGCATCGCGCAAGGAGGGGGCTCCCTGCGGGCTTCCCTGAGCCCCCCGCAGCAACGCGATGTGATTGCGTTGCTGCAAGGGTCTCCTACCTCCTTCCTCGCTGCAGGCCCCGGATCCAAGATGGCTGCGGCATCCGGGTCCTGCAGGGAGGGAGGTGGCTTCACAGAGCCTGCTCAGAGCAGGCACTGTGAAGCCTGCAGTGCTCTGAGACAGATCGGTAATCTGACAGTGTGCTGTGCAAACTTTCAGATCACCGATCTGTAATTTCCCCACCTGGGACAAAGTAAAAAAAAAAATTTCCAAATGTGTAAAAAAAAATAAAAAAAATATTCCTAAATAATGGAAAAAAAAATATTATTCCCATAAATACATTTCTTTATCTAAATAAAAAAATAAAAAAAAGTACACATTTAGTATCGCCGCATCCGTAACGACCCCACCTATAAAACTGGCCCACTAGTTAACCCCTTCAGTAAACACCATAAGGAAAAAAAAACGCAAAAAACGCTTTATCATACTGCCGAACAAAAAGTGGAATCAAAAAGACAGATATAAATAACCATGGTACCGCTGAAAACGTCATCTTGTCCCGCAAAAAACGAGCCGCCATACAGCATCATCAGCAAAAAAATAAAAAAGTTAATCCCGAGAATAAAGCGATGCAAAAATAATTATTTTTTCTATAAAATAGTTTTTATCTTATAAAAGCGCCAAAACATAAAAAAAGATATAAATGAGGTGTCGCTGTAATCGTACTGACCCGAAGAATAAATCTGCTTTATCAATTTTACCAAACGCGGAACGGTATAAACGCCTCCCCCAAAAGAAATTCATGAATAGCTGGTTTTTGGTCATTCTGCCTCACAAAAACCGGAATAAAAAGCGTTCAAAAAATATCACGTGCCCGAAAATGTTACCAATAAAAACGTCAACTCGTTCCGCAAAAAACAAGACCTCAAATGTCTCTGTGGACCAAAATATGGAAAAATTATAGCTCTCAAAATGTGGTAACGCAAAAAATACTTTTTGCAATAAAAAGCGTCTTTCAGTGTGACAGCTGCCAATCATAAAAAACCCGCTATAAAAGTAAATCAAACCCCCCTTAATCACCTCCTTAGTTAGGGAAAAATTAAAAAAATGTATTTAGTTCCATTTTCCCGTTAGGGTTAGGGTTGGGGTTGGGGCTAGGGTTAAGGCTACAGTTAGGGTTGGGGCTAAAGTTACGGTTAGGGTTTAGATTACATTTACAGTTGGGACTAGGGTTGGGGTTAGGGGTGTGGTTAAGGTTACCATTGGGATTAGGGTTAGGGGTGTGTTTGGATTAGGGTTTCAGTTATAATTGGGGGGGTTTCCACTGTTTAGGCACATCAGGGGCTCTCCAAACGCGACATGGCGTCCGATCTCAATTCCAGCCAATTCTGCGTTTAAAAAGTAAAACAGTGCTTCTTCCCTTCCGAGCTCTCCCGTGTGCCCAAACAGGGGTTTACCCCAACATATGGGGTATCAGCGTACTCAGGACAAATAGGACAACAACTTTTGGGGTCCAATTTCTCCTGTTACCCCCGGGAAAATACAAAACTGGGGGCTAAAATATTTTTGTGGGAAAAAAGATTTTTATTTTCACAGCTCTGCATTATAAACTGTAGTGAAACACTTGGGGGTTCAAAGTTCCCACAACACATCTAGATAAGTTCCCTGGGGGGTCTAGTTTCCAATATGGGGTCCCTTGTGGGGGGTTTCTACTGTTCAGGTACATTAGGGGCTCTGCAAACGCAATGAGACGCCTGCAGACCATTCCATCTAAGTCTGCATTCCAAATGGCACTCCTTCCCTTCCGAGCCCTCCCATGCGCCCAAACGGTGGTTCCCCCCCACGTATGGGGTATCAGCCTACTCAGGACAAATTGTACAACAACTTGGATTGAAGTTCATTCTCTGTCCTCCATAGTAATAATAAATGATAATCTTTATTTTTATATAGCGCTAACATATTCCGCAGCGCTTTACAGTTTGCACACATTATCATCACTGTCCCTGATGGGGCTCACAATCTAGAATCCCTATCAGTATGTCTTTGGAATGTGGGAGGAAACCGGAGTGCCCGGAGGAAACCCACGCAAACACGGAGAGAACATACAAACTCTCTGCCTTGTGCAGGCATGTACTACGGAGGACAGAGAATGAACTTAAATCCAATATTGCAGCCAGCATGCAGCCAGCGGGTAAGGAAAGGGTGAAACAAACACCCGAAAACACCGACCCTATGGCTGAAGATTGTTCCCTCCAAATTCAGGTGACAGAGTCCCTTTAATCCGATTGAGATGCTGTAGTATGACTTTAAAAAGGCGGTTCATTCATGCTTGGAAACCCTCCAGTGTGGCTGATTTATAATTCTCCTCAGATGAGTGGCTAAAATTCCTCTCGAGCGTTGTAAAAGACTCATTGCCAGTTATCGCAAACGCTTGAGGATGGTCCAACCAGTTATTAGGTTTAAGGGGAAATCACTTTTTCGCACAGGACCCTGTAGGTTTGGATTTCTTTTTCCTTTAATAAAGATTTTCATTTTAAAAAAAACTGCATTTTGTGTTTACTTGTTAGCTTTGTCTAATATTTAAATTTGGTAATCTGAAATATTTAAGTGTGACAAACTTGCAAACGAATAGGAAATCAGGAAGGGGCAAATACTTTCACACAACTGTATCTTATTTAATCCCTTAGTAACTACCGAGATCTCTCAGGTCAGTAAAAAGACCTAAGAGAATAGTATCAGTCATCAGATGAAAATACAGCAGCTGTCCGCTGTACATTATAACTGACACCCTGCTGCATCAGTTGTAATCGGTGTTGGCACCTGCAATGGGTTTTCTACGCCTCATTTGGGGACACAGACCGTGGGTGTATGCTGCTGCCACTAGGAGGCTGACACTAAGTGATACAAAGAAAGTTAGCTCCTCCCCTGCAGTATACACCATCCTGCTGGCTCTCAGCTAACCAGTTCTTGCTTAGTGTCCGTAGGAGGCACTTGGGTCTGGTTCAGACCCCAACGTTTTTATTTTATTTTATTTTGTACTTTTCTGTAAATTTTTATTTTTTAATTAACGGAATGAAGGGGGCGACGGATCCTTTCAAGGTTCCGATCTTCCCCGAATCATCAACAGGCGAGCACGTGGAGTATACCTCCCGTACCCTCTCCTGCAATGTGGGAAGCCATGCCTGAGCTCACTTAAGGGGCGATTGTTTCTTCGAGTCCCAATCTCCCCACACCAGCAGCAGGCGACCACATGGAGTGTCGCCTCAATGTATCCTTGCCTGGAGCCAGGCCTATTGCCGGACAACTGGCCTGTCCACCCGGGCATTGAACTCCGTGGATGTAGAGAGGCACTCTCTCTTTGGCGTCTGAGCAGCCCCCTCTGTCCCACTACTGTTAAAGTGGATGGCACAAGGAGGCGGGCGGTTCCTCTCCACCTCCCTAACAAAGGGATGGTGTATTGAGGTTTATCCCTCTATCCCTGTACCTGCAGCAGAACAGTAGAGTGCATTCGCTTTCCTCGGTGCTGAAACCCAGTCATCGCAGTGGCTCCATGCCGGGACGCGCACTGATGGTGAGTGGATCCAGTCAGTGATGGGAGTGTCTGCAATGGGATATTCACATGCTGACGCAACCTCAGCTTCCTTGTGGCCCACCTCCCTGAGGTAACGCTCCGGCCGGCTGCAAAAATGCATATGTGTAGGCCGCATCCTGGAAGCCGTGACCGCACTAAGGTGGCTCCGCCCACCTTTTCTGGCAAGGGAGCGATCTTTTTCTCGGCAACGCTGGTATTGCTCACGCTGGTGGCAAAAATTTAGGCCCCGGCTTGGGCCTATTCATGGAAGTCACGAGGTTCCGCCCACATAGCTTCTGTGGCTTCGCCCCCCAAATTGGCGCCTCTCGCTCTCTGCGAGAATTTACCACCTCTGCAACTCCCGGTGGCCATCTTGGTCCACCCTGCCACACACAGGGGCGATGGTTTTACATTTAAAGGGGCACAACGACTCTGCAACAGAGTAAGGAAGTACTGCATAAAGGTGCATATTCCCTAATCTTAAAGGCACTTGACCTGTATTCCCTGGTCTTAAAGGCACATGACCAGTGTTCCTTGGTCTTAAGGGCACATGACCAGTATTCCCTGGTCTTAAAGGCACATGACCAGTCCGAAACCGGTCACCCTAAAAGAGCTCAGGAGCCCTCCGCTGCCGATCCCAGCTTATTCCAGAGTACCTAGTTCCTTGAGTTGGCTTCGTCACTGCCGCAACCCATGGATTCTCTGACAAGAGATTGAATCTCTCCGTGAACCCTCTGTGGCTCGGAGTGCTCGCAGGACCAATATAGATGTCCCTTTCCTTCATGCGAGCCGTCGGCTAGCAGGAGCCGTAAGTTTTCTAGAAACGTACACGTGCCTAGAAAACAAGTTTCATTTCCTGATCCCTCACCAATGATTTGCGGAGAACAGGTCTCTGAATATGGATCGGATATTGCCTTGGTTCTGGACTCACCAGATCTTCAGAAAAGGATGGATTCGCCTATTTATATCATCAACTAATCTCTCTATAGATTGACAAGGACTTCGGTTCTACTCTAGATCACGCAGCGTCCCTCATGAAGAAACTAAACTCCCTCGTAGAGCATTTGCAATTCACCCGGACAGGTAGCGTCCGGGTAAGCGATCCACTGGACTGAAACCTCTGCAAGCATGGTATCCATTTTTCAGCCAATATGCAAACACGCAGGGTGTCCACTCCACGTATACCCACCTGAGACGTGAGATGCCATGCTTGGTCTGATTTTTAAGGGCGACTGGTCCTCTTAAAGGGCACCGATCTCCACACAATCGATAGAGGAGCACATGGAGTGTCGCCTCCATGTATCCTCTTCTACAGCCAGGCCTAATGCCGGCCAACCAGCCCTGTCCACCCAGGGACCTTAACTCTGTGGATGTACAGAGGCCCCCCTTTTTGGCATCCAAACACACTCTCTGCATCTCCACTATTTAGCAGATGATGCAAGAAGGCGGATGATCCCTCTCCACTTCCCTGTTAAGAGGATGGTGGATTGAGGGTTCATCATTTTATCTCCGTACCGTCAAAAGAGAGCGGCAATAGTAAGAGACGGTTTTTCCTAACCTGCATGCAGCTGCACATTCTGCCACTTGGCATATTACCGGGTAGAATCTCCTGTGGTATACCTACCAGTATCCCTACCCAATGTGTCATCAATTAAAAATACAACGGACTGTCAGAGAGCAAATCTAGTTTGTTCCGTCTTGCGGCCTCCAGTTCAGCGCTCTACCCTTCCTTAGCCACCGCATGTGTTACTAGAGCAATGGTCTCTTGGTCAGAGACCTTAACTATTTTGATTTCCTATAGACTCAACCAGCGGCGGATCAGTTGTCCACGACAGTCTAGATCTACGGGATCTAGGTTCCAAAATGAGGACCGAAAAGTTAGACTGACCCTGAACCTCAAACTTCTACCAAGCTTGACAAGATCCCCCTTCTTCGGATGGAGTTCCTCCGCTCAGCCATCACTTCAGTGGAAAAAGGGTGAGTTTCTGGCATCCTCCGACATTCTGGATGCTTACCTTCACATTCCTATGTTTTCCCTTCTTCAAAAATTCCTTCGTTTTCCCTTTCACGAACAGCATTTTCAAATCACGACCTTGTCCTTCGGTCTTGCTACCGCACCCAGAGTGTTCAGGGGTTATGGTGGCTGTCACGTTCCTCTTGCACCCTAGAGGCGTGGTCATCCTGCCCTATCTGGTCGACTTTCGAGCCGCTCTTCCAGCTCTGCGCTGAGTCGTCTAGATCTCTTGCTATACCTTCTCTCCTGGGCTGGCAGCTAAACTTTAGACAAGTTTTTTTCCTCTTTTCTAGCCCAGAAGATATTCTTCTTTGAGGATGATCCTGGAATCTTCCAGAAGGTTGGTGAGTCTCCCTTGGCAAGGCCGTGGCCCTTCAGGGAGCTTGCGCACTTGTTCACTCATCCCCTCATTCCATTCGATTTGCTAGGAGGGTTCTGAGGAAAATCGGTGACGACAATGGAAGCATTTTCCTTCGCTCCTCTCATTTTCTGCAGGTCAATCAGGCTTTCAGAGGGTAGTCTCTGAGCTCCTTACACATCCATGGGAGATCTTTTCTCCTGGTTCAGTAGTTAATAGTGACTACCAATGCCAATCCTTTTCTCCTGATCATTGTTCTGGGCATCCGAATGGTACGGTTAGTTCTACGGCAGGTCCACTGCCTTCTGGCGGGTCACCCCATCTGTTTCAATCGGACAATCCCACGTCTGTCCCATACGTCAATCATCTAGCAGGTACCCATGGTCAGGCGTCATGGCCGAGGTAGCTCACATTCTCTGTTGGGCCATGATCTATCATTTGGTGATCTCGGCACTACACATCTCAGGAGTAGAACCCTGGGCGGTGGACGCCGTCAGGGTCCCGCCTCATGTGAGTGGGAACTTCACCTGGAAGTCTTCCATCAGATCTGTCTACGCTGGAGCACTCCGGATGTAGGTCGGATGGCGTCCAGACTGAACGCCAGTGTACTCTAAGTTCATGGTTTGGCCTCCAAGTCCAAAAGCCATCGCAGTGCATGCTCTGGTCCTTCCATGGTACCAGTTTCCTTCACCCCTCTTCCACTACTTCCGAGATCTTTTCGGAAGCAGAAAGGGCCCCAGTGATCCTGGGAGATCCGCACTGACTGTCAGATTTTTTTCTCGTTTGCGGAACTAGTATTTTTCCGTCTTATTGCAACAAAGCTGCAAATATGGACTGCCTCGCAGGGAGTCTTCACATGTGGTTCTTCCCTATCGCATACCGTTAGATCTTTGGGACCTTAATGATCCTGGGAGTCTTATAGTAGACTCCTTTTAATCCGGACAGACTTTACTATCAGGGAAGATCGCCCTTTTTTCTCTGCGATCTCATCCTGACGAGTCTTTGGAGCTAGCCGCTCTATTCTTTCAGACCTTTTTCCCTTATTACCATCAAGGCAAGGTTGTCCACAGGCCATCCCCGTCCCTTGTTACCAAGGTCATGTTGTATTCCCACAGTTATGAGGGCATCTTTCTTCCCTCATCTCTTTTCGCACCAGTACATATAATGAAATGGGTTCCCCATATTCTGAACGTGGTGAGTGCTCTGAGTAGGTACATCTCGAGGACGGCATCCTTCCGAAGGTTGGACACTTGATTTGGACTACCTCACTGTAAAAGGACTGCTTCCTGACGATTACAGGAAGGGTTTAGCCATTTCATCGGCCATGTTAGCTTGGTGGGTTTGTTATACCATCCAGGAGTCCTTCCGTGTTAGATGTCCGCCTATCTCCCTGTCTATCGAGGTTTCTTGGATTCTAGGCACCAGGTGTCGTCACAGAACGCCTGCAAGCTTGCGGATTCGTCCAGTCCGCATGCATTCTTGAAGCACTATAATTCCCAGACTTCCACAGATGTGAGTCTGGACAGGCCGACTCTGCAGGCCGTGGTGTCGCACTTGTAAGTAGCTGTTACACAGGGCCTGATCTGATGTAGTCCCCACCCAGGGACTGCTTTGGGATGTCCTACGGTCTGTGTCCCCCAATGAGGCATAGGAGAAATAGGGATTTTTGCGTACTCACTCCCTACTATATCTTGCTAGTGTTTGAAAACTAAAAGAAATAACATTTAGCGACAATTTCTTGTATGTTTAGAATAAATGTTGGCTTATACTTAAGTATATTTGCAAAAATGCTAATTATTCTGACATACACAGGACATCCGTCAGTGAACTCTCGAGTGGACTACATAATTTCTTTAGAATACGGCCTGCAATTTTGCTAATATGGCTCGAAGAACTGTGCTAAAGCCCAACTATTCTTGCTATTTTGCATTTTATCCATTCTATAAATTAAAGTTACAACAATACCAGGGGCAAGAAACGCTAAAAATAAACGAAAACAAGCCAGGAGTCAAAATTACTCCATTCGGTAGTTCTAGGGAGGGGGGGTGACCAGTGTGGTAGTCCTAGTGTTAAGGGATAATCCTTCAAAGTTTGAAAGTTGCTAACTTTTTTACATTGTTGTCAAATTTCTGATATTTTTATAAATAACTGTAAACGGAGGTCAACATGTTTTGCATTTAACATAAGTTACAATGTGGTAGGACAAAACAATCACAATCACTGGGATGTTGAAACAATCCAGAGTTATTACTACATATAATGGCACGTCAGATTTGAAAAATTTGGCATGTCACGAAGGGGTTAATTTAACAATCTAACCATTTTTCTGACTAGAGTTTTGATCACTGCACCACACTTCTGCTGGCCTTGCATCTTTAGTCCAACTGCTTCTGTCCCTGCCACCTTGACCACTGAAACTAGAGGTCATCAGGGGCTGATGAGTGACAGCAGCGCTGCCCCCTTTATGACTATCTGTTTCAGGGCAATGACCAAAGCAGAGTGATTGACAGCAGTGCGTCTATCACATCTCCCTTATAACGTTTCCTTTCTGTGAATGAGGCAGTGTGGACTGAAGATGTGTGATGGCGTGTTAGAAACTGCGCTTATTTCTCATCACCGCTACTGCAGCGGAATGTCCTCAAGCTGGTGATTGGAAAAAAACTACTAAGTGACCACAGCACCACTCCTTGGTGAATCTTCATTAGAGGGCAAAAAGGAAGCAGTGGGAGTGACAGCAGCCACAGTCCCTGGATGATCCATTTTAGAATACCTACTGTATGCTGGAAGACTCAAACAAATCATCGCTGGCAATAAGAAAAAAAAAAAGCTAAACAAGCACTGCCATAAATTGTTGTCCTTTTATTATATTGCAATCATCATTTTATATTCTACAGCATTGTGTGCTTATAATTGCTCAATTTGCCTTTTTACCCAACTAATTCTTTTTTTCCATTACCTCATGTGAATAACCCCTTAATGACCAGAGATATTTTTGTTTTTTCGTTTTTGCTCCCCTTCTTCCCAGACCCATAACTTTATCTTTTAGTCAAAATGGCCATGTAAGGGCTTGTTGGGTTTTTTTTTCGGGACGAGTTGTACTTTTGAATGACACCATTGGTTTTAACAGTCTATTAGAAAATGGGGGAAAAAATTCCAAGTGCGGTGAAATTGCAAAAGTGCAATCCCACAGTGTTTTGTGTTTTTTTTTTTTTTTTTTTATCATCTCGATTAAATGCTAAATCTGACCTGCCATTCTGATTTTCCAGGTCATTAGTTCATAAGCCAAATATATCTAGGTTCTTTTTTATTTAAGTGGTGGAAAAAAAATTCCAAAGTTTGTTGAAAGATTTAAAAAAAAAATAAAAATTGCCATTTTCTGTTACCTGTAGCGTCTCCATTTTTTGTGATCTGGGGTCAGATGAGGGCTTAGTTTTTGCGTGCCGAGCTGACATTTTTAATGATACCATTTTGGTGCAGACATGTTCTTTTGTTCGCCCGTTATTGCATTTTAATGCAGTGTTGCAGCTACCAAAAAAAGTAATTCTGGCGTTTTGACTTTTTTCTCATGCCATTTAATGATCGGGTTAATTTTTTTTAATATATAGATCTGGCTATTCTGAATGCGGAGATACCAAATATGTGTAGGAATTTTTTTTATTTATTTTGAATGGGATGAAAGGTTGTGAACTTCTGTTATTTTTTTTTTTTCTTCTATCAACATAGCCATATGAGGACTTGTTTCTTGCTGGATGAGTTGTAGTTTTGAACTATACCATTCAGTCTACTATATAATATACTGAAAATGGGAAACAATCCAAGATGAAATGGGGGGTGCAGATGGGTTTTCTGACTTTGTTTTAATCTGCAAAATGAACGTTGTTGAAAGAAAAATTGTCAGTTTTCTGAGACTTATAACATTTTTCTGTCAGTGAAGCTGCATGAGGGCTTGTTGGTTTTTTTTTTTGTGGTTTTTTTTGCCCCGCACACATGCTGATGCATCTATACCCAAATTTTATCACACAAAAAAAAAGTTTTGAACCTTATTGCAATCTAATACAAATGATTTAAGTACTGTAATTGTTACACTTTGAACTGGTTAAAAGGTGTTAGGTTTTTATGGGGTTTTTTATGTATGTGTGTGTATTTATATTTGATATCTTCATGTCTGTGAAAGTCCAGACTCCATTTAAATAATTTTGTAGTTTGCTAAATGCTAAAAAGAGGGGGGATTACTAAAGTTTAAATATATATATTTATTATTTGCCTTCCCAAGAACTTTGTCCAGTTGGTCATTTCATCGCTTATTATTGCAAATACTGCCATAAAGCAACCATGGGCTTGTATTTATAAAAAAAAAAAAAATACTGCTCATCTGACTAAGTAAATATAAAGGAATTACTTTTGAAAGAATGGGTTTAAAAAAAAAAAAAAAAAAAAAACGTAGTTTGACACCTTTATTGCTGCTGTAAACTTTTACATCCTGGTATGTCAAAGGGGTATACCGTATATTAAAATTGATCAGCAATGGGAGCTGGTCAGCTTGACACCTGAAGCAGAGGTGTGTTCTAGGACAGATAATCTGCACACACAGCAGACCATTCTCATTGCTGGGCCAAGTCGGTGTCTGTCTGCTCGTGCTGTCACGAGCACCTTTGCTCGTGCTGTCACAACTCTCTGTCCAACTACAGCACCCAGCACAACAGACAGGTGGCGGGAGGTGTGTGTGATGTGTATTCATTGATCAGAGAATAACTAGGCTCAGGAACCTCCCATCCTACATTGGTGCCGGCTGGGCATTGAGGAATCCATGGCCTTCCTGGTACTTTTGTCAGCGCCTGCGTGTTTGTATTTTACAGTTTAAGGCTGCCGTCACACTATCAGTATTTGGTCAGTATTTTCCATCAGTATTTGTAAGCCAAAACCAGGAGTGGAACAAATAGAGGAAAAGTATAATAGAAACATATGCACCACTTCTGCATTTATCACCCACTCCTGGTTTTGGCTTACAAATACTGATGTAAAATACTGACCAAATACTGCTAGTGTGACCGCAGCCTAATAGTTGGGAGAAGCATAACCCGCCCTCCATTTAAGTGGAAATTTGATACAGGGATTGTAAAAACTGACCAACTCTGCCTCCAACACACAGTAAAAATAAATTCCTTTTTCATATACAAGAAAAAAAAAACAATGTGTGAAACCAGCTTAAAGGTTAATGGGTTACATTTAGATCCTGGTTTATTTTCAGTACAGCAATGTGAAAGTGGCCAGATGCAGCCTGCTGCTACTCTATAGCCCGAGCTACATATCTCACGTATTGATGGCTGGAATCAATTTTGTCCTGTCACATGGGATGCAGAATATCACTTGCATAGTTTTGCCTCCAGGATCATGGAAACAGCCATATTGTATTCTGTGGGTCATCTACGGCCTCTGAAAGACGTGCATGTGTTATTGATGCAATAATAAAGCTTTATTTGCACAAGATGTGAAAGCTTCGATGAGAAATGAAGAAGTGGACATCAGTACAGGGGTATAGTTTGCAGTATTCCACACCAGAATTCACAATCCAAACTGCATACACTATTATTAAAAGCTTGTAAGCTCTGGTATGGACATTAATTTACTGAAAGAGGTCAACCCCTTTAAATTACACAGTAGTTTAAGGCTTATCTGCCTGTCAGTCAGCTTGTATACTATATAAATTATCGAAACCTTGGTGCCCTTGTTCCTAGAAGATGCCGTTTCTATTCGGTGACAGCGTGTTGGGACTTAGTCCAGGATAGTTAGGCAGGTATATTGAGGAATATTGGTGAAGAAAGTAGTGGTGACAACATGCAGGAGTGTTATCTACTCCCTGCTATACATCAGCTTTGTTTGTATTGTAGAGACCGTGACATCGGAGCTCTCATGTCTCAACAAGCGCTCACTGTTCACTGCTACCACGTGGCTACTATGCAGTGGCTGCTTTTAACAGGTGCACATAACTGTAGATCAGAGAGCATAGGGTCTCTCCACATGCTGGAAAGAAATTCTATTATCCACAGGACTATACAATTGTGCAATTCTAAACATGATATATTTCTAGAGGAGCTAGCGATATTCCTACTGATAATAGATACTCTTTTCCTACCACCCATGACAGTACCAGCTGAGAGAGGGGGATATGCCCTTCAAGGACAGGAAACCTTCAGAATAAAAGGGCGGCACCTCTCCCCCACATCAGTTGGTTTCCTGTCCTTGGAGAGGAGGGAACCTACATACTGGAGTTGTCCAGGGGAAGGAGTTCCATGGGAGAAGACTTAACCAGGCCTCGCTTGTCAATTAAGGCAGCGGTTCCATCTCTGATGCAGACAGTGCATGTGCCTTGGGCGTGCCACAGTGGATCCAGGGGAACTTGACTGGTGTGAGGACGCAGAACTGAAAATATGCCCTGATGACGAGCACGGTTGTAACATCAGGAGTAGTGATGAGCGAATATACTCGTTACTCGAGATTTCCCGAGCATACTCTGGTGTCCTCTGAATATTTTTTTAGTGCTCGGAGATTTAGATTTCATCACCTCAGCTGAATGATTTACATCTCTTAGCCAGCTTGATTACATTTGGGGATTCCCTAGCAACCATGCAACCCCCACATGTTCTTATGCTGGCTAACAGATGTAAATCATTCAGCTACGGCGATGAAAACTAAATCTCCAAGCACTAAAAAAAATACTTGGAGGACACCCGAGCGTGCTCTGGAAATCTCGAGTAACGAGTATATATTCGCTCATCACTAGTCAGGAGCAGTTGAGTGCACAACGGCAGCATGGTAAACTGGTGTCTGCTGCTGTGTTGTACCAGGCCTACGCATGCACTGGGCACGTAGCTCTGTGAAAGCATGCCCTGATGCCTTCCAGGATATGCCGGGGGCACCGGATTTGAATGACAGCTCTGTGTTGACTAGGTGGCAGCCTCTTAAGACCCTCATCAGCATCAGCCAAGGACAGCGCCAGGAAAGTTGGATTGTGTTATCAGGTTGGATGCGTCCACAGCCTCCAAATGAGATAATTCGGAAGAGTCGAGATGATATCTCCTGATAAACCTAAATAGTTCCTGAGTGGTGAGTGACCTCTGTGACTGTTCACCTTGTAATTGGGGTTTCTTGTTAGGGGAAACCTATGAAATGTGTGGCAAAAACAAAGTTCAGGTAATGTTCACAGTGTAAGCAAAGGTTACCAAATTCAGGGGATCAACGTCCATTCAAAACTGAATTGGCCTGCCCTTGTCAGATTGCATCCGCAATGAAGTTTGAACTGAGACGAGTAACCAGCCTGGGAGTCTAGCTGAGAATCCCTGGTTATATTGATGCAAGGAGAGGTTAAAGGGAATCTGTCACCTCATTTTTCGCATGTAAGCTGCGGCCACTGCCATTAGGGGCTTATCTGCAGCGTGCTATAATGCTGTAGATAAGCCCCCGGTGTAACCTGAAAGATAAGAAAAACAAGTTAGATTATACTCACCTGGGGGGCGGTCCAATGTGGTCCGGTCCGTTGGGCATTGCTTTCCGGGTCCGGCACCTGCCATCTTCATGCGATGACGTCCTCTTCTTTGGTTCCTGTCGCGGCTCCTGCGCAAGCGTACTTTATCTGCCCTGTTAAGGGCAGCGCAAAGTACTTCAGTGCGCTGGGCCTCTCTGACCTTTCCTGGCGCCTGCGCACTGCAGTACTTTGCCCTGCCCTCAACAAGGCAGATAAAGTACGCTTGCACAGGAGCCGCGACAGGAAGCAAGGAAGAGAACGTCATTGCATGCAGATGGGAGGCGCCGGACCCCAATGCCCATTGGACCGGACTGCCCCCCCAGATGAGTATAATCTAACTTGTTTTTCTTACCTTTCAGCTGGTGGCCGCAGCTTATATACAAAATATGAGGTGACAGATTCCCTTTAAGTCACTCTTCTCTATACAAAGAATATCTGAAGGAGCAGCGAATACTTCCTGTAAATTATCAAGTTCTCACCCTCATCTAAAGGAAGTGTAAAAATATAAAAAAGGAAAACCTAAAAGGAAGGGTTTCATATCCTCATAGGGCAAATATTCCAATTCTTCGGCTACATGAGACAAGGCTCCTAAAAGTGATATGGCCGTTTCAAAAGCATCACAATAGGTTATGTTTCCCTTTGACAATATGGGAGCTCTAAAAGGCCCATTTGATAGGGAGAGGGATAGTCTCCAGAGGAGAGCTTGGGAATCCTCTATAGGTTCTTTTAAACCAGCTATTTCAGAAACCTGTACAGCCAGGTCTCTGATAGTATGGCTGGAGCTGTTGAAAGGCTAAATATTAAAATAGCAGAGGAAAATATCTTGGTCGCTATAACTAGGATGCGGGGGGCCGTAGCATGCTTGCCTAATGCTCAGCTGACTCAGTGCAGTTAGCAACTAAGTCAGTGGTCCTACCTAGTACAGCTCGTCAAGCTCTGGTTGGAAGCCTGGCCTGGGCCAAAGTCTAGACTTGGTTCCATTCCCTGTTTTGAAGAATATTTGTTGGACCAGTATCGGATGATATCTTAGGAAAAGCAGCTGACCATTAAAAGAGCTCCCTAATTTAGTATTTCCATCATATAAAAGAAATGAATCTTCACAGAGGTTCAGGGCATTAAAGATAAGGGTTCTACTCTCCCATCTGTGTAGTCGGGGCCGGCGTCCCCACCCTGGCAAGCGCCAGGGCCCTGAATAAATTGGGGACCCACTCGCCATCAGGGACTTATTATACCCCATGGTGGGGTTTAGTCTCATTATGCCCCAATGATTAGGGACCAGAGGCATAGCTAGGGTTTTGGTTCAGGGGGCGAAGCTTCAGAGTGGGTCCCTAACCAGGTAACCTTGATTACAACTGGGTGACGCACCCTAATAGTGGAGGAGAACCTCAGCAGATGACCACGCTGTTGCTGAAAATAATCTCTATACAAGACCAACATTGATATTACCGCCATATGGTCCGTGGTAAATACCAGCCCTGCAGAACATATAACAGATCAAAGTACAGTTACAGATGGTGACTTACCACTGACGTTCTTTCTGATGGAATCGTTCACTTTTCCGACCGACACAACTTCTTCCAGCCAGGACTCGTCTGCAGAGATTACAGCAAAGACCCGTTTCACTTCTCATATTTTCATCACTGTCACCATCTATTCCCAACCTGCACAAACTCCTCATCCTACTGGTACTCCAATGCTGCTGTCGTATGTGTCCCTATTACTGCACCTGCTGTGTGGTTCTCTGTGCCCTCTAAATTGTAAAGCAATCCTCTAGAATATAGTAATGCTGGGCGCAAGTGCCCTAGAAAACTGCCCACAATTTGTCCCCTAGAAAGTAATAGTGCCCTGTGTGCCCCTTTGATAGTCACAGTAACCTCAGTTCCCCTATAACAGTGCTCCCCAATTCCGGTCCTCAAGAGCCAACAACAGGTCAGGTATTCAGGATTTCCTTAGTATTGCACAGGTATTGGAATTCTTGCCTTTCCAGGTAATGCAATTATCACCTGGGTAATGCTAAGGAAATCCTGAAAACATGACCTGTTGGTGGCTCTTGAGGACTGGAGTTTGCCTTATAGCAGTAAGTTTCCACTTAACATTGAATAATGTCCTGAGTCCCCCCTGTACAGCTCCCCTATACACAGTGTGATGCACTCATACATAACATGATGCCTCCTCACTGTAATGTACCCTCACACAGTATATGTGCTTCCATAGTTCCCTGTAATTCAGTTTCATCACTACATCGAACACATTCGGCGGAATAAGCAAGAA
The DNA here is from genome assembly GCF_032444005.1 of Ranitomeya imitator. Lineage (NCBI taxonomy): Eukaryota > Metazoa > Chordata > Amphibia > Anura > Dendrobatidae > Ranitomeya > Ranitomeya imitator. Next base: position 555,300,283 of record NC_091282.1, on the reverse strand, counting down.
TGAACGGTTTCACGTCGTAATACCGCTTACTACCACCACACAGGAACTCAGCCTGGCAAGAACATGGCTATTATGAGGGCTTCCACCAACTGAGCCACCGTAGCAATAGTTGGTTACATCACTCAGGTGTACTGCACGCCGCATTCTGCCTCATCTAGGTTCCGCCCTCCTGGCGTGTGACGCAAGACGTGATGAGATAAGGGGGACGCTATGATAAGATGGTGGCTGAAGGGTGCCGGGGACGTTAGGTGCTGCAAGGTGGAGACAGAGCATCGGGGAGAGGTGTGCTGCGATTGTGTATACATGTATACAGTCATCACTGTGTACCATGTGTGTATATACCACCCTGCCATTTGTATGTACTACCCTGTCATCTGTATATACCACCTTGCCTACTGAGGGAGGGGGTAGGTCACAAGAATTGGTACGTAAGGGGTTGAGTTGTGTGAATGCCCTCTGCAGTATGGTATTATAGAATTTACAATATATAGCACTCATGTAATGTAAGAAATGAAATCTTTGGCATTGTACTACAACCCCTGGCAAAAATTATGTAATCACCGGCCTTGGAGGATGTTCACTCAGTTGTTAATTTAGCAGAATAAAAAGCAGATCACAGACATGGCACAAAACTAAAGTCATTTCAAATGGCAACTTTCTGACTTTATAAAAACACTAAATCAAGAACACAAAATGTGGTAGTCACTAATGGTTACTTTTTTAACCAAGCATAGGGGAAAAATTATGGAGTCACTCAATTCTGAGGGAAAAAATTATGGAATCACCCTGTAAATTTTCCTACCCAAAACTAACACCCGGATCAAATTAGATCTGCTCTTTAGGCCGGCCTCACACTAACGAGTTTTACGGACGTAAGAGCGCAGAAACTACGTCCGTAAAACTCGCATAAAATACGGCACAATTATTAATCTATGCCCCTGCTCCTATCTGCCGTATTTTCCTGATCAGCTATTGCTATTGTAAGGTGACATTAAGCCAAATTAATAATGGAGAGGCGTCAATTATGACACCTATCCATTATTAATCCAATACTAGTAAAGGGTTAAAAAAACACACACATTATTAAAAATAAATTTAATGAAAAAATCACAAAGGTTGTTGTATTAATTTATTCTACTCTCAATCCACTCACTGAAGACCCTCGATCTGTAAATTAAAAAAAAAATAATAAACCAACAATATACATACCTTCCGAGGATCTGTCACGTCCAACGATGTAAATCCATCTGAAGGGGTTAAAATATTTTGCAGCCACGAGCTTTGCTAATGCAACGTTGCTCATGTCTGCAAAACCCCGGAGAATGTAGGTAAAGTAGGTCATTGACCTATATTTACCTGCATTTGCGGTGAGGCACCCTCTGATGGCTGTTCCTAGATCGTGGGAACTTTCCTAGAAAGCTCCCTGGCTCGAGTTCATATGAGGACAACCAGCAGAGGGCGCCCTCTTATGATCTCGAGCCTGGGAGCTTTCTAGGAAAGTTCCCACGATCTAGGAACAGCCATCAGAGGGCGCCTCACCGCAAATGCAGGTAAATATAGGTCAATTACCTACTTTACCTACATTCTCCGGGGTTTTGCAGACATGAGCAACGTTGCATTAGCAAAGCTCGTGGCTGCAAAATATTTTAACCCCTTCAGATGGATTTACATCGTTGGACGTGACAGATCCTCGGAAGGTATGTATATTGTAGGTTTATTTTTTTTTTTTTTTTATTTACAGATCGAGGGTCTTCAGTGAGTGGATTGAGAGTAGAATAAATTAATACAACAACCTTTGTGATTTTTTTCATTAAATTTATTTTTAATAATGTGTGTTTTTTTAACCCTTTACTAGTATTGGATTAATAATGGATAGGTGTCATAATTGACGCCTCTCCATTATTAATTTGGCTTAATGTCACCTTACAATAGCAAGGTGGCATTAACCCTTCATTACCCCATATCCCACCGCTACACGGGAATGGGAAGAGAGTGGCCAAGTGCCAGAATAGGCGCATCTTCCAGATGTGCCTTTTCTGGGGTGGCTGGGGGCAGATGTTTTTAGCCAGGAGGGGGCCAATAACCGTGGACCCTCTCCAGGCTATTAATATCTGCCCTCAGTCACTGGCTTTACTACTCTGGTGGAGAAAATTGTGCGGGAGCCCACGCCAATTTTTTCTGCCATTTAACCCTTTAATTTACTAGCTAGAACGGCCAAATTTTGCATAGACACACTACTGACATTAGTAGTGTGGAATATGCAAAAAAAAGGGTGATATGACATGGTTTACTGTATGTAAACCAGGTCTCATATCATGTCGGGCTTAGGAAGGAGAAAGCAAAAGCCGGTAATTGAATTACCGGCTTTCTGCTATATCACGCTGGATGAAATATTAATATATATACATATATGTGTCTACTGACATATATATATACATATATAGACAGTGTGTATATATATATATATATATATATATATATATATATATATATATATATATACAGTATATACAGTCATGGCCAAAAGTATTGACACCCCTGCAATTCTGTCAGATAATACTCAGTTTCTTCCTGAAAATGATTGCAAACACAAATTCTTTGGTATTATTATCTTCATTTAATTTGTCTTAAATGAAAAAACACAAAAGAGAATGAAGCAAAAAGCAAAACATTGATCATTTCACACAAAACTCCAAAAATGGGCCAGACAAAAGTATTGGCACCCTCAGCCTAATACTTGGTTGCACAACCTTTAGCCAAAATAACTGTGACCAACCGCTTCCGGTAACCATCAATGAGTTTCTTACAATGCTCTGCTGGAATTTTAGACCATTCTTCTTTGGCAAACTGCTACAGGTCCCTGATATTTGAAGGGTGCCTTCTCCAAACTGTCATTTTTAGATCTCTCCACAGGTGTTCTATGGGATTCAGGTCTGGACTCATTGCTGGCCACCTTAGAAGTCTCCAGTGCTTTCTCTCAAACCATTTTCTAGTGCTTTTTGAAGTGTGTTTTGGGACATTGTCCTGCTGGAAGACCCATGACCTCTGAGGGAGACCCAGCTTTCTCACACTGGGCCCTACATTATGCTGCAAAATTTGTTGGTAGTCTTCAGACTTCATAATGCCATGCACACTGTCAAGCAGTCCAGTGCCAGAGGCAGCAAAGCCACCCCAAAACATCAGGGAACCTCCGCCATGTTTGACTGTAGGGACCATGTTCTTTTATTTGAATGCCTCTTTTTTTCTCCTGTAAACTCTATGTTGATGCCTTTGCCCAAAAAGCTCTACTTTTGTCTAATCTGACCAGAGAACATTCTTCCAAAACATTTTAGGCTTTTTCAGGTAAGTTTTGGCAAACTCCAGCCTGGCTTTTTTATGTCTCTGGGTAAGAAGTAGAGTCTTCCTGGGTCTTCTACCATACAGTCCCTTTTCATTCAGACACCAACGGATAGTACGGGTTGACACTGTTGTACCCTCGGACTGCAGGGCAGCTTGAACTTGTTTAGATGTTAGTTGAGGTTCTTTATCCAACATCCGCACAATCTTGCATTGAAATCTCTTGTCAATTTTTCTTTTCCGTCCACATCTAGGGAGGTTAGCCACAGCGCCATGGGCTTTAAACTTCTTGATGACACTGCGCACGGTAGACACAAGAACATTCAGGTCTTTGGAGATGGACTTGTAGCCTTGAGATTGCTCATGCTTCCTCACAATTTGGTTTCTCAAGTCCTCAGACAGTTCTTTGGTCTTCTTTCTTTTCTCCATGCTCAATGTGGTACACACAAGGACACAGGACAGAGGTTGAGTCAACTTTAATCCATGTCAACTGGCTGCAAGTGTGATTTAGTTATTGCCAACACCTGTTAGGTGCCACAGGTAAGTTACAGGTGCTGTTAATTACACAAATTAGAGAAGCATCACATGATTTTTCGAACAGTGTCAATACTTTTGTCCACCCCCTTTCTTATGTTTGGTGTGGGATTATATCCAATTTGGCTTTAGGACAATTCTGTTTGTGTTTTTTCATTAAAGACAAATTAAATGAAGATAATAATACCAAACAATTTGTGTTTGCAATCATTTTCAGGAAGAAAATTAGTATTATCTGACAGAATTGCAGGGGTGTCAATACTTTTGGCCATGACTGTATGTTTTTTTTTTTTTTTTTTTTAACACATGGATCCCTTGTATAGCCGTATGTCGGTTTTGCAAGCCTGCGATAAAAACACGCAGTACGGATGACATACGGATTACATACGGAGGATGCCATGCGCAAAAAACGCTGAAACACCCTGCCTACGGAGGAGCTACGGACCACTATTTTGGGGACTTTTCAGCGTATTACGGCCGTAAAAAACAGACCGTATTTTCATACGCTGAGTGTGAAGCCGGCCTTAGTCTGCATCTAAAAAGGAGTGATCTCACCTTGGAGAGCTGTTACGCCAAGTGGACTGACATGAATCATGGCTCCAACAGGAGAGATGTCGATGGAAACAAAGGAGAGGATTATCAAACTCTTAAAAGAGGGTAAATCATGACGCAATGTTGCAAAAGATGTTGGTTGTTCACAGTCAGCTGTGTCTAAAATCTGGACCAAATACAAACAACATGGGAAGGTTGTTAAAGGCAAACATACTGGTAGACCAAGGAAAACATCAAAGCGTCAAGACCGGAAACTTAAAGCAGTATGTCTCCGAAACAAGAAATGCACAACAAAACAAATGGGTGGAAACTGGAGTCAACGTCTGTGACCGAACTGTAAGACACTGCCTAAAGGAAATGGGATTTAGGGTATGTGCACTCGTCAGGGTTTCTTGCAGAAATTTTCCTGACAAAAACCGGACATTTCTGCCAGAAATCCGCATGCGTTTTTTTTTGCGTTTTTTCATGCATTTTTGCCGCATTTTTTGTGCGTTTTTTCCCAAATGCATAGAATAGCGGGAAAAAAGCAAAAAATCTGGAAAATTAATTAACATGCTGCTTTTTTTTTACCACGATGCGTTTTTTTCACGGAAAAAAAACGCATCATGTGCACAAAACATGCAGAATGCATTCTAAATGATAGGATGCATAATGTATGCGTTTTTAATGAGTTTTTATAGCGTTTTTATCGCGAAAAAACGCACAAAAAACCTGAATGTGTGCACATAGCCTTACATACAGAAAAGCTAAATGAAAGCCATCGTTAAACACCTAAACAGAACAAAGCGAGGTTACAATGGACTAAGGAAAAGCAATCGTGGACTGTGGATGAATGGATGAAAGCCATTTTCAGTGATGAAATTAATCGCAAATCTGCATTGGGCAAGGTGATGATGCTGGAACTTTTGTTTGGTGCCGTTCCAATCAGATTTATAAAGATGACTGCCTGAAGAGAACATGCAAATTTCCACAGTAATTGATGATATTGGGCTGCATGTCAGGTAAAGGCACTGGGGAGATGGCTTTCATTACATCTTCAATAAATGCACAAGTTTATGTTGATATTTTGGACACTTTTCTTATCCCATCAATTGAAAAGATGTTTGGGGATGATGAAATAATTTTTCAAGATGATAATGTGATAATGCATCCGCCATGGAGCAAAAACTGTGAAAACATTCCTTGAAAAAAGACACATAAGGTCAATGTCATGGCCTGCAAATAGTCCAGATCTCAATCCAATTGAAAATCTTTTATGGAAGTTGAAGAAAATGGTCCATGACAAGGCTCCAACCTGCAAAGCTGATCTGGCAACAGCAATCAGAGAAAGTTGGAGCCAGATTGATGAAGAGTACTGTTTAACAATCACTAAGTCCATGCCTCAGAGACTGTAAGCTGTTATAAAAGCCAGAGGTGGTGCAACTAAATACTAGTGATGTGTTGGAGGTTTTTTTTGTTTGTTTGTTTTTCATGATTCCATAATTTTTTCCCTCATAATTGAGTGACTTCATAATTAATACCCTATGCTTGGTTAAAAAAAAGTAACCATTACTGACTACCCCTTTTTTTGTTCTTGATTTCTTTTACTGTTTCTTAAAACCAGAAAGTTGCCATCTGAAATGACTTTAGTTTTGTGCCATGTCTGTGATCAGCTTTTTTTCTACAAAATTAACCCCTTTCTGACATCTGACGTACTATCCCGTCGAGGTGGGGTGGGCCCCTATGACCACGGACGGGATAGTACGTCCAGCGCGATCGGCGGCACTCATGGGGGGAGCGCGGCCGATCGCGGCCGGGTGTCAGCTGCCTATCGCAGCTGACATCTGGCACTATGTGCCAGGAGCGGTCACGGACCGCTCCCGGCACATTAACCCCTGGCACACCGCGATCAAAGATGATCGCGATGTGCCGGCGGTGCAGGGAAGCATCGCGCAGGGAGGGGGCTCCCTGCGGGCTTCCCTGAGCCCCCCGCAGCAACGCGATGTGATCGCGTTGCTGCGAGGGTCTTACCTCCCTCCCTGCCTGCTCCAGACCCGGATCCAAGATGGCCACGGATCCGGGTCCTGCAGGGAGGGAGGTGGCTTCACAGAGCCTGCTCAGAGCAGGCACTGTGAAGCAGCCTGCACTGCTATCAGATCGGTGATCTGACAGAGTGCTGTGCAAACTGTCAGATCATCGATCTGTGATGTCCCCCCTGGGACAAAGTAAAAAAGTTAAAAAAAATTTTTTCCAAATGTGTAAAAAAAAATATTCCTAAATAATGAAAAAAAAAAAAAAAAATTATTCCCATAAATACATTTCTTTATCTAAATAAATAAAAAAAAACAATAAAAGTACATATATTTAGTATCGCCGCGTCCGTAACGGCCCGACCTATAAAACTGGCCCACTAGTTAACCCCTTCAGAGAACACCGTAAGAAAAAAAAAAAAGAGGCAAAAAACAACGCTTTATTATCATACCGCCGAACAAAAAGTGGAATAACACGCGATCAAAAGGACAGATATAAATAACCATGGTACTGCTGAAAGCGTCATCTTGTCCCGCAAAAAACGAGCCACCATACAGCATCATCAGCAAAAAAGTAAAAAAGTTATAGTCCTGAGAATAAAGCGATGCAAAAATAATTATTTTTTCTATAAAATAGTTTTTATCGTATAAAAGCGCCAAAACATAAAACAATGATATAAATGAGGTGTCGCTGTAATCGTACTGATCCGAAGAATAAAACTGATTTATCAATTTTACCAAACACGGAACGGTATAAACGCCTCCCCCAAAAGAAATTCATGAATAGCTGGTTTTTGGTCATTCTGCCTCACAAAAACCGGAATAAAAAGCGATCAAAAAATGTCACGTGCCCAAAAATATTACCAATAAAAACGTCAACTCATCCCGCAAAAAACAAGACCTCACATGACTCTGTGGACCAAATATGGAAAAATTATAGCTCTCAAAATGTGGTAACGCAAAAAATATTTTTTGCAATAAAAAGCGTCTTTCAGTGTGTGACGGCTGCCAATCAAAAATCCGCTAAAAAACCCACTATAAAAGTAAATCAAACCCCCTTCATCATCACCCCCTTAGTTAGGGAAAAATTAAAAAAATGTATTTATTTCCATTTTCCCGCTAGGGCTAGGGCTAGGGTTAGGGTTGGGGTTAGGGCTAGGGCTACAGTTTGGGTTGGGGCTAAAGTTACAGTTAGGGTTTAGATTACATTTACAGTTGGGAATAGGGTTGGGATTAGGGTTAGGGGTGTGTCAGGGTTAGAGGTGTGGTTAGGGTTACCGTTGGAATTAGGAGTGTTTGGATTAGGGTTTCAGTTATAATTGGGGGGTTTCCACTGTTTAGGCACATCAGGGGCTCTCCAAACGCGACATGGTGTCCGATCTCAATTCCAGCCAATTCTGCGTTGAAAAAGTAAAACAGTGCTTCTTTCCTTCCGAGCTCTCCCGTGTGCCCAAACAGGGGTTTACCCCAACATATGGGGTATCAGCGTACTCAGGACAAATAGGACAACAACTGTTGGGGTCCAATTTCTCCTGTTACCCTTGGGAAAATACAAAACTGGGGGCTAAAAAATAATTTTTGTGGGAAAAAAAAGATTTTTTATTTTTACGGCTCTGCGTTATAAACTGTAGTGAAACACTTGGGGGTTCAAAGTTCTCACAACACATCTAGATAAGTTCCCTGGGGGGTCTAGTTTCCAATATGGGGTCACTTGTGGGGGGTTTCTACTGTTTAGGTACATTAGGGGTTCTGCAAACGCAATGTGACGCCTGCAGACCATTCCATCTAAGTCTGCATTCCAAATGGCACTCCTTCCCTTCCGAGCCCTCCCATGCGCCCAAACGGTGGTTCCCCCTAACATATGGGGTATCAGCGTACTCAGGACAAATTGGACAACAACTTTTGGGGTCGAAATTCTCCTCTTACCCTCGGGAAAATACAAAACTAGGGGCTAAAAAATAATTTTGGGGGGAAAGATTGTTTTTTTTTAATTTTCACGGCTCTGCGTTACAAACTGTAGTGAAACACTTGGGGGTTCAAAGCTCTCACACATCTAGATGAGTTCCTTAGGGGGTCTAGTTTCCAAAATGTTGTCACTTGTGGGGGGTTTCTACTGTTTAGGTACATTAGGGGCTCTGCAAACGCAATGTGACACCTGCAGACCATTCCATCTAAGTCTGCATTCCAAATGGAGCTTCTTCCCTTCCGAGCCCTCCCATGCGCCCAAACAGTGGTTCCCCCCTACATATGGGGTATCAGCGCACTCAGGACAAATTGGACAGCAAATTTTGGGGTCCAATTTCTCCTGTTACCCTCGGAAAAATACAAAACTGGGGGCTAAAAAATAATTTTTGTGGGAAAAAATTTTTGTTTTATTTTTTACGGCTCTCCATTATAAACTTCTGTGAAGCCCTTGGTGGGTCAAAGCGCTCACCACACATCTAGATAAATTCCTTAGGGGGTCTACTTTCCAAAATGGTGTCACTTGTGGGGGGTTTCTACTGTTTAGGTACATTAGGGGCTCTGCAAACGCAATGTGACACCTGCAGACCATTCCATCTAAGTCTGCATTCAATGGCACTCCTTCCCTTCCGAGCCCTCCCATGCGCCCAAACAGTGGTTTCCCCCCCACATATGGGGTATCAGCGCACTCAGGACAAATTGGACTACAAATTTTGTGGTCCAATTTCTCCTGTTACCCTCGGGAAAATACAAAACTGGGGGCTAAAAAATAATTTTTGTGGGAAAAATTTTTTGTTTTATTTTTACGGCTCTCCATTATAAACTTCTGTGAAGCCCTTGGTGGGTCAAAGCGCTCACCACACATCTAGATAAGTTCCTTAGGGGGTCTACTTTCCAAAATGGTGTCACTTGTGAGGGGTTTCTACTATTTAGGTACATTAGGGGCTCTGCAAACGCAACATGGCGTCTCATCTCAATTCCTGTCAATTTTGCATTGAAAAGTCAAACGGCGCTCCTTCCTTTCCGAGCTCTCCCATCCGCCCAAACAGTGGTTTACCCCCACATATGGGGTATCAGCGTACTCAGGACAAATTGTACAACAACTTTTGGGGTCCAATTTCTTCTCTTACCCTTGGGAAAATAAAAAATTGGGGGCGAAAAGATAATTTTTGTGAAAAAATATGATTTTTTATTTTTACGGTTCTGCATTATATACTTCTGTGAAGCACTTGGTGGGTCAAAGTGCTCACCACACCTCTAGATAACTTCCTTAGGAGGTCTACTTTCCAAAATGGTGTCACTTGTGGGGGGTTTCAATGTTTAGGCACATCAGTGGCTCTCCAAACGCAACATGGCGTCCCATCTCAATTCCTGTCAATTTTGCATGAAAAGTCAAACGGCGCTCCTTCCCTTCCGAGCTCTCCCATCCGCCCAAACAGTGGTTTACCCCCACATATGGGGTATCAGCGTACTCAGGACAAATTGTACAACAACTTTTGGGGTCCAATTTCTTCTCTTACCCTTGGAAAAATAAAAAATTGGGGGCGAAAAGATAATTTTTGTGAAAAAATATGATTTTTTATTTTTACGGTTCTGCATTATAAACTTCTGTGAAGCACTTGGTGGGTCAAAGTGCTCACCACACCTCTAGATAAGTTCCTTAGGGGGTCTACTTTCCAAAATGGTGTCACTTGTGGGGGGTTTCAATGTTTAGGCACATCAGGGGCTCTCCAAACGAAACATGGCGCCCCATCTCAATTCCAGTCAATTTTGCATTGAAAAGTCAAATGGCGCTCCTTCGCTTCCGAGCTGTGCCATGCGCCCAAACAGTGGTTTACCCCCACATGTGGGGTATTGGCGTACTCAGGACAAATTGTACAACAATGTTTGGGGTCCATTTTCTCCTGTTACCCTTGGTAAAATAAAACAAATTGGAGCTGAATTAAATTTTTTGTGAAAAAAAGTTAAATGTTCATTTTTATTTAAACATTCAAAAAATTCCTGTGAAGCACGAGAAGGGTTAATAAACTTCTTGAATGTGGTTTTGAGCACCTTGAGGGGTGTAGTTTTTAGAATGGTGTCACACTTGGGTATTTTCTATCATATAGACCCCTCAAAATGACTTCAAATGAGATGTGGTCCCTAAAAAAAAATGGTGTTGTAGAAATGAGAAATTGCTGGTCAACTTTTAACCCTTATAACTCCCTAACAAAAAAAAAATGTGGTTCCAAAATTGTGCTGATGTAAAGTAGACATGTGGGAAATGTTACTTATTAAGTATTTTGTGTGACATATCTCTGTGATTTAATTGCATAAAAATTCAAAGCTGGAAAATTGCGAAATTTTCATAATTTTCACCAAATTTCCCTTTTTTTAACAAATAAACGCAGGTACTATCAAAGAATTTTTACCATTGTCATGAAGTACAATATGTCACGAGAAAACAATGTCAGATTCACTGGGATCCGTTGAAGCGTTCCAGAGTTATAACCTCATAAAGGGACAGTGGTCAGAATTGTAAAAATTGGCCCGGTCATTAACGTGCAAACCACCCTTGGGGGTAAAGGGGTTAAACAACTGAATGAACATTCTCCAAGGCCGGTAACTACATAATTTTTGCCAGGGGTTGTTTACCTGTATTTCTCTGCCATATCTGTGCATCACGAATCACGGTATGTGTTAAAGGGACCCACTGAGACTTTCGCCCGGGGACAGGGCTGCCACTAGGAGTTTCGGGGCCCCATACTGGCAACATTTTCGGGGCCCCCTTGAGACTCCATCCGGGCTCCACCCCTCAAACTGTCCACAGTCACACCGCTTTTTCTTGGAAAAACTCTACTATTCACCAATCACACATTAACAGTTCCCATCACCAGATCACAAACATAGCCAGCAGCTTTTGTTTTGGCCAAAAGATTTTTTTAATCTGCCACGACGACAAGGTAGACTCTTTTGGCCAGGCCCTACTCTACTCTAACCTATTAAACATTTGTTAAAATAAGCAATACAATTTAGGTATATTTTTATTTACTTTTCAATTTTTAGCATGACCAATAATACCACATACAAGGGACAAATACCACCACACCATGACCAGACACCATATTACCACCACAGTGACCGAACAATATCACATACAAGGGACAAATACCACCGCACCATGTCCAGACCACATATTACGACCATATGGTGACCAATAATACCACATACAAGAAACAAATACCAACACAACATGACCAGACCACATAATACCACTACACAATGACCGAATAATAGCACATACAAGGAACTAATACCACCACACCATGACCAGACCACATATTACCACCACATAATGACCAAATAATAGCACATACAAGGAACAAATGCCGCCACACCATGGCCAGACAACATATTACCACCACATTGTGACTGAATACTACAATACTGATCATTAAAGATATGATCAGTATAAGTGCCATTATACACAGGAGATCTGTACTTAGTATGCAGTGTCTGTGTACAGGTAATACAGTGATCACCGATGCCATTATACACAGAAGCTCTGTATATAGTGTTAGTGTACAGATAATGCAGTGATCACTAGTGATATTATACACAACATCTCTGCATATAGTATATAGTGTACAGGTAATACAGTGATCACCGGTGACATTATACACAGGATCTCTGTATATAGTGTTAGTGTACAGGTAATACAGTGATCACTAGTGACATTATACACAGGAGCTCTGTATACAGTGTATGGTGTCAGTGTACAGGTAACACACTGACTCACCAGTGACGTCTCTAGCTGAAGTCCTTCATCTTTGCGTTTCTTTTTAATCCAGCGCAGACCGCCATCTCTTCTTTCAGCCAGGACTCGTCCCTGCATAAAATAACACAGTTATCTAGAGCACTACTTCCAGAGCACATTCCCCACTTTTTCCCTTTCTTCTACACTACACATCTGAATAGATGTGCACCCACCATTAATATATAATTGGTCATTATGCAACCCACCATTCCAAATATAAATTATAATCCGCCACTGTGCCCCCTGTTGTGAATTCCGCTCTTGGGCTCCCTCCGGTGGTTGTGAGTGGCACTTTTGTGAGTTCTGCTCTTGGGCTCCCTCTTGTGGTTTCTAGTGGTATGGCTGCTCCTTGGAGTTAGCTGTCATCAGCTGCCTCCACTTATCGTCCGCTGTTTAAGTCTGGCTCTTTCTTCAGCCTGTGCCACTTGTCAATGTTTCCTGGCTGGATTCACATCTCTGCTTGGATTCTCCTGGTTTCCTGACCAGTTCTGCAAAGATAAGTTCTGGCTTTGCTCATTTCAGTCCACATGTTGTGGACTTATTGTTCTGTGCATTCTATATTTGTCCAGCTTGTCGGTATGGATTTTTTCTGTTAGCTGGAAGCTCTGGGAAGCATATTTACCCTCCACACCTTTAGTCAGGTGTGGAGATTTTGTAAACTCTGTGTGGATTGTTTTGTAGTTTTTATACTGACCGCACAGTATCCTTTCCTGTCCTATCTATCAAGCTAGACTGGCCTCCTATGCTAAAATCTGATTTCATTTCTGCGTATGTTATTTTCCGCTCCTCTCACCGTCAATATTTGTGGGGGGCTATCTTTCCTTTGGGGATTTTCTCTGAGGCAAGATAGGTTTCCTGTTTCCATCTTTAGGGGAAGTTAGATCTTAGGCTGTGCCGAAGGGTCTAGGGAGCGTCAGGTACCCCCCACGGCTATATTTAGTTGCGCTGCTAGGTTCATTATCTATACATAGCCACTTTCCCCATTTAATATATAAATTAATTAGCACCTGTACTCTTTCCCCCAATTCATTACCAGTCACTTTATCCTCAATGCTCCCCACTATGTACTTCCCGCTCTAACTCTTACCCCGATTCATTATAGTTACATGCCCTTTCTGCGTCAATTCATTGTCATGTCTTCTCTCTCCCATCCTATATTCATTATCAACTGCTCTTCCCCACATTAAATACATCATTTACTCCACCACCCTCAAAATTCAGCATTATTTGCTCTCCCCACTCCCCATCTTCAATTCACCATTTGCTCTCCCCACCCCCCACCTTCAGTTCAATTGCTGTTCCCGTCCCTCACCCCCACTTCATCATTTGCAGTCCCCATCACCCCCACTTCCTAATTTGCAGTCCACATTACTTCATCATTTACAGTCTTCTATCCCCTCTTCACTTCATATGCAGTCCCCTTTACTTCATCATTTGCAGCCCCCTATCCCCCCTATCATTTCACCATGTGCAGTACCCCCTCATACACACTTCATCATGTGCAGTCTCACGCTCCCCCACCTCACCCATTTAAAAAAAAAAACAAAAAAAACTTTTTCTATACTTGCCTCAGTCGTTCCTGGGGTGTCTAGTGTTTTTAGCAGTGAAGCAGTTAGATTGTATGGGCTGTAGTTAAGACCTGAGAGGAGCCCATACATTCTAGCACATTCACTACTGCGACAGCTAAAATTTTTGGGCTGTAGTCAGGACCTGAAAGGAGCCCATACATTCTAGCTACAGCCGAGCAGGAGCTTGCAGCCGACTAGGATAGACGGCCGTACACTGCTCCAAAAAGGATCCCGGAGCAGAAGCACAAGAGTGGAGTCCCAGACCTGCAGGCTCTTCTGTGTACTGCTGCTTACTGGGCCCCATACAGCAGTAAGGACAGTAATGCCTTGATGGCAGCCCTGCCCGGGGACCATGATAACCTGGAGCCGGCCCTGTGTGTGGTACCAGATGCAACCTTCAGGTCAATAATCAGCCTTGTAGGGATTCACTCTCAAAGGTAGGAAGGCAATAATTAGCATTCAAACAGCCAATGTGAGGTTGGCCCAAACAAGTGCAGTTCTGTTGTTTCCACAGGTTGTACAGCACCAGGAAAAAAAGGGAAAAAGAAAAATTCTAAACATAAATCCCTGGCCTTGTCCAGGCACTAACTAAACAGCTTTTGTAGGTAGTAACCACTGATACCTGTGGTTATCTACACATGTAGGAACCTGTACAGACTTGGCTCAGGGAAAGTCTCTGGCCTGCCTCTCTATTCAGCTCAAAGACACATCCACTCTGCTACGATAGATACGATAGATCTATCTATTATCTATCTATCCCATAGCTATCATCTATCTATCAATCTATCTGTTATCTATCATCTATCTGTCTGTGTGTGTAAACATTATTCGAAGACAGAAAAGAGCATAGTAAAACCAAAAACACTCAGTTTCAAAAAATCACAGTAATCCGCAAGAGCTAAAAAAAAAGATGTAAAAAACAAGGTATTTGGTTGATACGTTTTTTGCAAAAAATGTATACTAAGCTGCTCCACCAAACGTCAAGGTATACCCATATCAGAGCAGTCCTAACTGATGTATGCAATACCTATCTGATGTATTTAAAAACCTGATAATTTGTAATTACCTGTGTGAACAGGGTACAGAGAGGAAAAGTCCATGTGGACATGCTGAGTGGAACAGCTTTTGTGCACATAACCCAAGAGGAGTTGTTGGTAACTCCCTAGTCTTGTAGACACAAGAGAACAATTATGGAAACAGGAAAACGTGGGCTACTTGCACAGTGAACAAGTTTGTAGGAACATGCTCACACACCACCAAGAAACTTGAAGACACAAAAGAGCATAGTAAAACCAAAAACACTCAGTTTAAAAAAATCACAGTAATCCGCAAGTGCTAGTAAAAAGATGTAAAAAACAAGGTATTTGGTTGATACGTTTTTTGCAAAAAATGTATACTAAGCTGCTCCACCAAACGTCAAGGTATACCCATATCAGAGCAGTCCTAACTGATGTATGCAATCCCTATCTGATGTATTTAAAAACCTGATTATTTGTATATTACCTGTGTGAACAGGGTTCAGAGAGGAAAAGTCCATGTGGACATTCTGAGTGGAACAGCTTTTGTGCAGATAACCCAAGAGGAGAGGAGGGTAACTCCCTAGTCTTGTAGACCCAAGAGAACAATTATGGAAACAGGAACATATGGGCTAATTGCACAGTGAACAAGTCTGTAGGAACATGCTATACATAGATATACTAAACATCGGGCTTGGTATTATCGATCTATCGTATCTTTCTATCATCTATCTATTTATCTATTATCTATCTATCTATATATCTATCCAGCTATCTATAGATATATCTATCGATAGATATATTTATAGACAGATAATAGATAAGATAGATACGATAGATAGATAGATAATAGATCTATCGTATCTATCTATCTATCCCATAGCTATCATCTATCGATCTATCTGTTATCTATCATCTATCTGTCTGTGTGTGTAAACATTATTCTTCAATGGAGTATGTAAATGAAGAGGTTGGACAAGAAATGAAATCACCCACTTTTTTTTGTATATCTTTATTGAGCTTACAAAAACACACACAAATCCACATGAAAAAACGCATGAAAAATGCAGGTGACCTGCCAGTGACCTCAGGTGCAGATTTGGTGCAAATTTTACCTGCGTCAAATCCCGATCAAATCCTAATGCAATCTTGAATGTGAAAACATACACTTAGAGGTACCACAAATCCATTGTACCAAACAAATCTCTATGGTGCCGCTTCATTAAGACTGTCATTTTGTATGCTAGTCTTCAGCCAGGTTGCAGTGAAATAAGATGTGTTCCGCTCAATGAAAGGATTAGTCAGCTTCTGTGTGGCAGCTTCAGGAACATACTCCAATTATGGACTGGAGTACGTTTCTGCCATATGCACTTAGTGCCTATCTTGATATTCTAGTGCAAATGATAATGAATTTGCTGAACAATTCCCTCTCCTGATGAGTTCCTCTCTTCTGAAAAAAGTTGGTGAAGCGAATACTTTGAAATGATTAAAACAGTTACACTAGATTTCTGGTCTTAACTGATGAATTGGCTATTTCTGTATAATCCTGCTAACTCCCAGAATTGCCCCATGATAATGCCTTCACAGAACACCAATACAAGCTAGTAATTATGTAGCCCTGAGTAATTGCCGGATTGCTCTGTCCTGTTTGGCACTCACTCCAATGTGCGTTTTTCAGCTTGTTCCTCATTGAGTGTTATGAAGGGGGAAGATGAGCTCTTCCAATAAACAAAGTACCTGCCCTTCCACTGGGCACCACACACCGCTGGGGTGACAATACACCATGCCCAACACCTGCCAGCATAACTGGAGTGCATCTAAACACAGTTCACGACCCCCAGACTGGTCTGGGCACAGAGCGCCATACATCCGGACATGCGTACTGCAGTGCTCAACAGTCAACATAAGCGTAGCAAAAACTACAGCAATCTTTAGGAAGGGAAGAATGTTGGTCAGCATTTTCATGGTGACCGGGTTCCCTATAGCCAACACTTGACAAACATCCAAAGGAAGATCTTGAGGATTACAGAAAGATTGATATCTATGATCTGATGTCTTATTCCAAGAAAATCCACATTTACATGGCCAAGTAAAAGGATAGCAAAGTTTTGAACTTTTGACTTTCAAGTTTCATTTCTCTCCATCCACTTCTGATTTGAATGTGAGACTGCCATGATTTTATAAAGTCATCTTGGCTATATCATACATAAATTTGACTTGCAACAATTGTGCCTATGATTAGTTATGCAGATTGTCATGTCATGTCGCTGTTTTGCTTCTATAAATCAAATTATTATTTTTATTATTATTTTGTAAATCCACTTTTAGCTTTCAACACTGCCTGAATCCTTCTGGGCGTGGTCTCAATCAGACTCAAGCATGTCTTGACTGAAATCTGATGCCAGGTCTCTTCTAGATGTTCCCAAAGTTGGTGCATACAGGTCAACTCACTTGGGCATGTATACAGTTTTTTTCTTCAACTATACCCACAAGTGTTTGGCTATGTGCACACGATGCGGATTTAGTGCGGATCCGAAGCGGATTCGCGCAGAAACGCTGCAGTTCCGCACTGTGATTTACAGTACAATGTAAATCAATGTGAAAAAAAAAAGCTGTGCGGAAAAATCCACGCAGAAACGAAGCGGATTTAAAAGAAGTGCATGTCACTTCTTTTGTGCGGATCTGCAGCGTTTCTGCACCCTTCCATTATAGAAATCCGCAGTGGTAAAAACCGCAGAAAATCCGCATCAATTCCGCATAAAAACCGCATAAAATCCGTGGCAAATCTGCACCTGCGGTTTCTGCCAGGAGATGCGGATTTTGTGCAGAAAATTCTGCACCCCATTCCACATCATGTGCACATAGCCTTTGAGTTGAGATCTGGCGATTATGGGGACAATTCCAGCACCTCTATTTCACGGTCATTGAACCATTACTTTGCCAACGTCGACATGTGCTTCGGGTCGTTGTTTTACTGAAACACTATGTTGTATTTATCACACCCATAGTACTCGAGTGTACAAAGTAACTCGTCTTGCAGGATACTCGCAAATAGCTCAGGATTGAGACCACCATCAATCCCAGCCAAGTAATCAACGCCGAAGTATCCACAGTCAAATGGCTATGAAACCACTCCATATCATCAGGCTTCCTCCACCAAACCTTACAGTTCCTTCAGTTTGTCGATCCACTAGCCCCTGTTTCCCTTGTTTATTCCACACCCGTTTGCACCCATCAGAGCCTGGTCTATTAAAACTCATCTCCTTTCTCCACATCACCTAACTCCAATCTTCTACTGACCACTTTTCATACTTTCTTGCAAACGTGACCTGACACTTCTTATGACTACATTGAATTTGAGGCTTCTTCACCTTTGGTTTTTTTTTTGGACAAGCATTCCAGACTTATGTAACATGTGTTGCACGGTGCTTGCATGGACATCACTGTTAGGATGCATACGAGCCATCTCCACTACCTTGTTTGTAGTGCCAGAACTGATAGACCTAGTGCTATGCCAACTTGTTGACTCCGATATTTTGCCTGGACATCCACCTCTTGACTTTTGAATGGATGGACTTCATTTTGTATTCTTCCAACTGTCATAGCACTCACATGATGCAGTTCAGCAATTTTCATGACCAAGAGACCGCTATCAATGAGCTGGATGATGCTGTTTCTCTCTTCTTGGGAAATCATCTTTATGGCTACTCCTCGATTCGAACCCATTACATTTTGCTTGGGAATCTACTTAATAACTCACTGAGCTATTAGGAAATGTAATTTGTAGTGCGCAGGAAGAAAAAGAGAAAGCCAAGATGATTGTCTATGGTAAATGATGGTAGTCTCATGTTCGAAGCAGTAGTGGTGAGATATGAAGCATGAAAGTCAAAAATTCAAAACATTGTAATCTTTTTGATTGTCAGTGTATCCTAATGTTTAAAGGAGTTGTTAAGAACTATGGACTGGACATTGATCTCTGTGAGAATATGCCTCCAGAGATTATTTTAAATGAAAGGAGGCTTTGCCAGCAGGACATGTAATAAATGACAGTCTGCTCTACAAGTCTCACACTGATAACACCCCAATATACAGTATTTAACCTCTTCATGACCTTGGACCAGAGCTACACTACTTTTCTTTTCAAACATTTTTATTAACTTTTCAAACAGTTATATAGAGGGATGGCAAGTATGGGGAAAGGAGAGGAAAGACCAGGTAGGGTATCTTAAAAGAAAAAAATAGAGAATTCAGACAATTTACATAGATATTTAGCCTAAGAATAACCATACAGTATATGAACATTAGTAATTATAACAAGTGTAATGTTACAAAATAAATAAAGCTGAAAATGTATTACAAGTCTAAAATGACTGAGTCCAGAGGTCAAATTCTTTCTACAATGCAAGATATTTGGCGTTCCACAAATCCCATTTTGTATGGTATTTATGGAGGAAATTGTTGTTCAAAGCGAACCTTTTTTCAATGGCGCTGTGGAGTTGAATTGTATTAATAATATCCGAAAATGTTGGTGTTTGGGATTTTTTCCACCACAATGCAATTACATTTTTAATCACCAGGAAGATATAAATAATTATATATTTAATTGAAGGGTCAACACTCTCGAGTCCTATCGAGAAGAGCGCCATTTGTGGAGTAACTATGAGTTTGATATGTGTAAGAGAATTACTATGTAGTGTAGCATCTTTCCAGAGTTTCTTTATTTTTGGGCATGTCCAGAAAATGTGATATAAGTTAGCAGGTGATCCACATCCTCTCCAACAAAGGGGGAGTTATCTCCTTTGATGTGTGAAAGTCGTATCGGTGTGAAATACCACCTCGTGATCAATTTATAAAAGGACTCATGGAGGGGAATGGAAATATTTGACGCATAACTGTGCTTGATAGCATTTTCCCATGTTTCCGTTGAAAAAACTCTAAGTCAGATTCCCATCTTCGAAGATAAATATTTTTAGTCTCATTAGTATCTTTATTGAAGTGGCTGTAGATGTTTTTAAGACTCCATCTGTTTTTATGATTAGTGTTTTCGAATAAGGAAGAAATTATGTCTAAGTTTAGGGATCTACTTGATGATGATTTTTGGATATTTTCTTTTAAGATTAAATAAAATAAAAATTGGGAGGAAGGCAGGTTATAAATACGTTTGATTTCGCTATATGAATAGAATGATTCACCGTTGTAAATGTTGCCTACAGTGTTTATTTCAGCTTCTGTGTCATGATCCCAATGGCAGGGGATCACAAAAGGACAAGCACACAAAAAACAGAACAAGCTCTAGGGTGATGGAAACTGAGCTGACCGCGATCCTGAACCTAATTCACAACACTAGCAGTAGCCGGGGAACGTGCCTACGATGATTCTAGACGTCTCGCGCCAGCCGAAGGACTAGCTTCCCCTATTAGAAGAAACAAAGACCTCTCTTGCCTCCAGAGAAACACCCCACAGAAATAGCAGCCCCCCACATGTAATGACGGTGAAATGAGAGGAAAGCACATACGTAGTAATGAAAACAGATTCAGCAAAATGAGGCCCGCTAAAACTAGATAGCAGAGGATACAAAAGTGAACTGCGCGGTCAGCGAAAAACCCTACAAAAAACCATCCTGAAATTACCTGAACTCATGTGCCAACTCATGGAACATGAGGAGTAATATCAGCCCACTAGAGCAACCAGCAACAAGGAATCACATAACTGCAAGCTGGACTAAAACAAAAATAAAGCAAAACGTGGAACAGGAAAATCAAAAACTTAGCTTGTCCTGATGATTACAGAAGCGGAAAGCAGAGGTAGCAAGACACACTGATTACATTGATCGCCGGCGAGGAAATGACAAGAAAGCCAGGATAAATAGGAAACTCCCATATCCTGATAGAACAGGTGGACACCAGAGACCGCAGAGAACACAAGTCACCCAGTACCATCTGTAACCACCAGAGGGAGCCCAAAAACAGAATCCACAACAGTACCCCTTCCTTGAGGAGGGGTCACCGAACCCTCACGAGAACCACCAGGGCAACCAGGATGAGCCCTATGAAATGTACGGATCAAATCAGCAGCATGAACATCAGAGGCAACCACCCAAGAATTATCCTCCTGACCATAACCCTTCCACTTGACCAAATACTGAAGTTTCCGTCTGGAAACACGAGAATCCAAGATCTTCTCCACAACATACTCCAATTCTCCCTCCACCAGCACCGGAGCAGGAGGCTCAAGCGAAGGAACAACAGGTACCTCATACTTCCGCAACAACGACCGATGGAACACATTATGAATAGCAAACGATGCCGGGAGATCCAAACGAAACGACACAGGGTTAAGAATTTCCAAGATCCTATAGGGACCGATAAACCGAGGCTTGAACTTAGGAGAAGAGACCTTCATAGGAACAAAACGAGAAGACAACCACACCAAGTCCCCAACACGAAGTCGAGGACCCACGCGGCGACGGCGATTAGCAAACTGCTGAGCCCTCTCCTGGGACAACTTCAAATTGTCCACCACATGACTCCAAATCTGATGCAACCTATCCACCACCATGTCCACTCCAGGACAATCAGAAGGCTCCACCTGACCAGAGGAAAAACGAGGATGAAACCCCGAATTACAAAAGAAAGGAGAAACCAAGGTAGCAGAACTAGCCCGATTATTAAGGGCAAATTCGGCAAGCGGCAAAAAGGTAACCCAGTCATCTTGATCAGCAGAAACAAAACACCTTAAATAAGTTTCCAAGGTCTGATTAGTTCGTTCCGTCTGGCCATTCGTCTGAGGATGGAATGCAGACGAAAAGGACAAATCAATGCCCATCTTAGCACAGAACGTCCGCCAAAATCTAGACACAAACTGGGATCCCCTGTCAGAAACGATGTTCTCCGGAATCCCATGCAAACGAACCACGTTCTGAAAAAACAGAGGGACCAACTCAGAGGAGGAAGGCAACTTAGGCAAGGGGACCAGATGAACCATCTTAGAAAAGCGGTCACACACAACCCAGATGACGGACATTTTTTGAGAGACAGGGAGATCCGAAATAAAGTCCATGGAAATGTGCGTCCAAGGCCTCTTCGGGATAGGCAAAGGTGACAACAATCCACTGGCCCGAGAACAGCAAGGCTTAGCCCGAGCGCAAACTTCACAAGACTGCACAAAAGAACGCACATCCCTCGACAAGGAAGGCCACCAAAAAGACCTGGCCACCAAGTCTCTAGTACCAAATATTCCAGGATGACCTGCCAACGCAGAAGAATGGACCTCGGAGATGACTCTACTGGTCCAATCATCCGGAACAAACAGTCAGGTTTATCCGCCTGAAACTCCTGCAAAGCACGTCGCAAGTCTGGGAAGACAGCCGACAAAATCACCCCATCCCTAAGGATACCAGTGGGCTCAGAATTTCCAGGGGAATCAGGCACAAAACTCCTAGAAAGAGCATCCGCCTTCACATTCTTTGAACCTGGCAGATATGAAACCACAAAATCGAAACGGGAGAAAAACAGTGACCAACGAGCCTGTCTAGGATTCAGACGCTTGGCAGACTCAAGGTAAATCAGATTTTTGTGATCAGTCAAGACCACCACACGATGTCTAGCACCCTCAAGCCAATGACGCCACTCCTCAAATGCCCACTTCATGGCCAAAAGCTCCCGATTACCAACATCATAATTCCGCTCAGTGGGCGAAAACTTTCTAGAAAAGAACGCACATGGCTTCATCACCGAGCAATCGGAGCTTCTCTGTGACAAAACCGCGCCCGCTCCAATCTCAGAAGCATCAACCTCAACCTGAAAAGGAAGCGAAACATCTGGCTGACGCAACACAGGAGCAGAAGAAAATCGGCGCTTAAGTTCCTGAAAGGCCTCCACAGCCGCAGGAGACCAATCAGCAACATCAGCACCCTTCTTAGTCAGATCCGTCAAAGGCTTAACAACACTAGAAAAATTAGTTATGAAACGACGATAAAAATTAGCAAAGCCCAAGAACTTCTGTAGACTCTTAAGAGATGTAGGCTGCGTCCAGTCACAAATAGCTTGAACCTTGACGGGATCCATCTCAATAGTAGAAGGGGAAAAAATATATCCCAAAAAAGAAATCTTCTGGACTCCAAAGAGACACTTTGAACCTTTTACAAACAAAGAATTGGCCCGCAGGACCTGAAACACCTTCCTGACCTGCTGAACATGGGACTCCCAGTCATCAGAAAAAACCAAAACATCATCCAAATACACAATCATAAATTTATCCAGATATTCACGGAAAATATCGTGCATAAAGGACTGGAAGACAGAAGGAGCATTAGAAAGTCCAAAAGGCATCACCAAATACTCAAAATGGCCCTCAGGCGTATTAAATGCGGTTTTCCACTCATCACCCTGCTTAATCCGCACAAGATTATACGCACCCCGAAGATCAATCTTAGTGAACCATTTAGCCCCCTTAATGCGAGCGAACAAATCAGTCAACAATGGCAAAGGATACTGATATTTGACCGTAATCTTATTCAAAAGACGGTAATCTATACAAGGCCTCAAGGAACCATCTTTTTTGGCCACGAAAAAAAAACCTGCTCCCAAAGGAGATGAAGATGGACGGATATGTCCCTTTTCCAAGGACTCCTTAACATAATCCCGCATAGCAGTATGCTCTGGCACTGACAGATTGAACAAACGACCTTTAGGAAATTTACTGCCAGGAATCAAATCTATAGCACAATCGCAATCCCTGTGAGGAGGAAGCGAATTGAGCTTAGGCTCCTCAAAAACATCCCGATAGTCAGACAAAAATACAGGAACCTCAGAAGGAGTAGATGAAGCGATAGAAATCGGAGGTGCATCATCATGAACCCCCTGACATCCCCAGCTTAACACAGACATCGTTTTCCAGTCCAAGACTGGGTTATGAGTTTGTAACCATGGCAGACCAAGCACTAAGACATCATGTAAATTATACAGTACCAGGAAGCGAATCACCTCCTGATGAACGGGAGTCATACGCATGGTCACGTGTGTCCAGTACTGAGGTTTATTCATAGCCAAAGGTGTAGAGTCAATTCCTTTCAAAGGAATAGGGACTTCCAGAGGCTCCAGACTAAACCCACAGCGGTTGGCAAATGACCAATCCATAAGACTCAGGGCAGCGCCTGAATCCACATAGGCATCGACGGAAATGGCTGATAATGAACAAATCAGAGTCACAGACAGAATGAACTTAGACTGTAAAGTACTAATGGCAACAGACTTATCAACCTTTTTTGTGCGTTTAGAGCATGCTGATATAACATGAGCTGAATCACCACAATAAAAACACAACCCATTTTTCCGCCTATAGTTTTGCCGTTCACTTCTGGACTGAATTCTATCACATTGCATTGTCTCAGGTGCCTGTTCAGAAGACACCGCCAAATGGTGCACAGGTTTGCGCTCCCGTAAACGCCGATCAATCTGAATAGCCATAGTCATAGACTCATTCAGACCCGTAGGCGCAGGGTACCCCACCATAACATCTTTAATGGCCTCAGAAAGGCCATCTCTGAATTTTGCAGCCAGAGCGCACTCATTCCACTGAGTAAGCACCGACCACCTCCGAAATTTCTGACAATATATTTCTGCTTCATCTTGCCCCTGAGAGAGAGCCAATAAAGCTTTTTCAGCCTGAATCTCTAGGTTAGGTTGCAAACTCTGAGGGAAGGGAAAAAAAAAAAAAAAAAACTTCCTCAGACTACTTTTCCTCCTACTTCAGCCAATACCACTTTTCTGGCCGGCTATACTGTCATGATCCCAATGGCAGGGGATCACAAAAGGACAAGCACACAAAAAACAGAACAAGCTCTAGGGTGATGGAAACTGAGCTGACCGCGATCCTGAACCTAATTCACAACACTAGCAGTAGCCGGGGAACGTGCCTACGATGATTCTAGACGTCTCGCGCCAGCCGAAGGACTAGCTTCCCCTATTAGAAGAAACAAAGACCTCTCTTGCCTCCAGAGAAACACCCCACAGAAATAGCAGCCCCCCACATGTAATGACGAGGAAATGACAAGAAAGCCAGGTTAAATAGGAAACTCCCATATCCTGATAGAACAGGTGGACACCAGAGACCGCAGAGAACACAAGTCACCCAGTACCATCTGTAACCACCAGAGGGAGCCCAAAAACAGAATCCACAACACTTCTGACCAAATAGATGGGATCAAAATTTTATAAATTATAGCTATTAAAGATATGGGACAGTTCTTTATTTGACTTAACCTCAAACCTCCCCTCCCCGGCCTAGTCAGTGACTTCCATGCTGACAAGACCGCTTGAAAAATGGGTTGATGATGCTCCTTTTGAGCTGGTCATAGTAAATATCTAAAAAAGGAGTCTTGTAAAGACGTATTATTGTTTTGAGTTATTTCTAGGTCCAGCCAGGCTACCTGGGAATTGTCACGAAACCAGTTTTGGCCATGCCTAATCATAGAAGCCTGGTAATAGGCCAGGATATTTGGCAAGGCAATGCCTCCCCTGCTTTTCTTTTTATAAAGAACGTCATTAGCTACCCTTGCCTTTCTGTTATTCCAAATAAAGAATTTTATTAAGTTTTGTATCTTTAGTAAGGAGGAGGAATGGATCATCAGAGGAAGGGTTTGAAATAAGTATAGAATTTTTGGCAAAATGATGGATTTCACCACCAGGACTTTACCTAATAGAGACAAGTTTAAGAATTTAAAGCGGGCAAAGTCTTTGGATATGGTTTTAGTCAGGTTGTGTATATTCGTAGGGATTAACAAGTGGAATTTATTTGTTAGTGTGATTCCTAAATACGCGATCTCTTTGTCTTCCCATAGATTAGTATGCTGTTTAATTTATTGGGTCAAGTTATGGTTGAGGCAAAAAGGTAGGATTTTAGATTTCTGAGGATTGATTTTAAAGTATGAAATTTTCGAAAAGAAGTCCAAATCTGAATTAAGGGCAGTAATTGATTTTAAAGGGTCCTTAATTGTATTAAATCCTGTAATTGAATTATTTAATCGAACCTTTTCAGCCAATGGCTCCATTGCCAGGGCAAAGAGCAAAGGTGATAAGTGGCACCCCTGTCTTGTGCCATTTGTTATGGGGAACAATTTAGAAAGATGGTTATTGGTATAAACTTTGGCATTTGGGTCTGAGTATAATGCAAAAATGGAAGATATAAATTTATCATTGAATCCGAATTTAAATAAAGTTGCTTTGAGGCAATTCCAGTTAATTCTATCAAATGCCTTTTCTGCGTCTAAGGTTACAAAAAGTGAGGGGGTTGTTGTGAATTCTGTTGTCGGGCTCCCTCCTGTGGTCATGAATGGTACTTCGGCTGGTTCTATCCATGGAATTCCTCTGGTGGCTGTGGGTGTTTCTGAGTTTCCTTCCACAGGTGTCGAGGTTAATTCGTTAGCTGGTTGCTCTATTTAACTCCACTTAGATCTTTGCTCCATGCCACCTGTCAATGTTCCAGTATTGGTCTTGTTCACTCCTGGATCGTTCTTGTGACCTGTCTTCCCAGTAGAAGCTAAGTGTCTACTTGTTTTTCTCTGGTTTGCTATTTTTCTGTCCAGCTTGCTATTTTGGTTTGTTGTCTTGCTTGCTGGAAGCTCTGGGACGCAGAGGGAGCGCCTCCGCACCGTGAGTCGGTGCGGAGGGTCTTTTTGCGCCCTCTGCGTGGTCTTTTTGTAGGTTTTTGTGCTGACCGCAAAGCTACCTTTCCTATCCTCGGTCTGTTCAGTAAGTCGGGCCTCACTTTGCTAAATCTATTTCATCTCTGTGTTTGTATTTTCATCTTTACTCACAGTCATTATATGTGGGGGCTGCCTTTTCCTTTGGGGAATTTCTCTGAGGCAAGGTAGGCTTTATTTTTCTATCTCTAGGGCTAGCTAGTTTCTTAGGCTGTGTCGTGTTGCATAGGGAGCGTTAGGAGCAATCCATGGCTATTTCTAGTGTGTGTGATAGGATTAGGGATTGCGGTCAGCAGAGTTTCCACGTCCCAGAGCTCGTCCTTTATTATCAGTAACTACCAGGTCATTCTGTGTGCTCTTAACCACCAGGTCCATTATTGTCCTGACCACCAGGTCATAACAGGGGGTATTCTTGGATTTAACTATGTTTAGTATATTTAATATCCTTCTTGTGCCATCTGAAGCCTGCCTTCCTGTGATAAACCCGATTTGGTCATCTTTAATGAGTGAGGGAAGAGAATTTTTCATTTGATCGGCTAAGATTTTGGAATAGATTTTGATATCCCCATTGATTAAGGATATAGGCCTGTAGTTTTGGACCCTGTCTGAATCCTCCTTATCTTTGGGAATCATAATTATGTGGGCTTGTAGCATTTCTCTGGGGAAGGATCCAGTTGTGGAAGTGTGATCAAATAAGGGTTTTAATTGAGGGGTGATAATGTGAGAGAAAGTCTTGAAATAGTCGTTTGTGAACCCATCCGGCCCAGGTGATTTTTGGGATTTGAGTTTATTGATGACATATGTAATTTCTTCTATTTTGAAAGGCCGATTGAAGGATACCAAATCAGAGGGCTCTAACTGTGGGATATTAACCCCTTCATGACCAGGGGATTTTTCGTTTTTCCGTGTTCGTTTTTCGCTCCCCTCCTTCCCAGAGCCATAACTTTTTTATTTTTCCGTCAATTTGGCCATGTGAGGGCTTATTTTTTGCGGGACGAGTTGTACTTTTGAACGACATCATTGGTTTTAGCATGTCGTGTACTAGAAAACGGGAAAAAAATTCCAAGTGCGGTGAAATTGCAAAAAAAGTGCAATCCCACATTGGTTTTTTGTTTGGCTTTTTTGCTAGGTTCACTAAATGCTAAAAATGACCTGCCATTATGATTCTCCAGGTCATTACGAGTTCATAGACACCAAACATGACTAGGTTATTTTTTATCTAAGTGGTGAAAAAAAATTCCAAACTTTGCTAAAAAAAAAAAAAATTGCGCCATTTTCCGATACTCGTAGCGTCTCCATTTTTCGTGATCTGGGGTCGGTTGAGGGCTTATTTTTTGCGTGCCGAGATGACGTTTTTAATGATAGCATTTCGGTGCAGATACGTTCTTTTGATCGCCCGTTATTGCATTTTAATGCAATGTCGCGGCGACCAAAAAAACGTAATTCTGGCGTTTCGAGTTTTTTTCCCGCTACGCTGTTTAGCGATCAGGTTAATACTTTTTTTTATTTGATAGATCGGGCAATTCTGAGCGCGGCGATACCAAATATGCGTAGATTTGATATTTTTTTTATTGATTTATTTTGATTGGGGCGAAAGGGGGGTGATTTAAACTTTTCTGTTTTTTTTATTTTTTTCACATTTTTTTAAACTTTTTTTTTTTATTTTTGCCATGCTTCAATAGCCTCCATGAGAGGCTAGAAGCAGGCACAAGCCGATCGGCTCTGCTACATAGCAGCGATCTGCTGATCGCTGCTATGTAGCAGAATTGCACGTGTGCTGTGAGCGCCGACCACAGGGTGGCGCTCACAGCGACGGGCAATCAGTAACCATAGAGGTCTCAAGGACCTCTATGGCTACAATGGAGACGCATCGCCGACCCCCGGACATGTGACGGGGGTCGGCGATGACGTCATTTCCGGCCGCCCGGCCGGAAGCGGTAGTTAAATGCCGCTGTCTGCGTTTGACAGCGGCATTTAACTAGTTAATAGGTGCGGGCAGATCGCGATTCTGCCCGCGCCTATTACGGGCACATGTCAGCTGTTCAAAACAGCTGACATGTCCCGGCTTTGGTGCGGGCTCACCGCGGAGCCCTGCATCAAAACAGGGGAGCCGGCATCGGACGGTATAGTACGTCCAATGCCGGTAAGGGGTTAAGGTCCGATAGGAAGGAGTTTATTGATTCCATATGTGAGGTAGGAGTTAAGGACACAGGCCAGCAGCAAGACCAATATGTGCTCTTTTTTGCGGGGACAAAATGGAGGATCCCTACAAAATGACCTCCAGTAGCTATTAGAGAAACAAACTCCATTAAGGGTGGCATGACGGCCTGACATCTTGTAGTGGGTACTGTGCAGACACTGCCACCCAGTTCTCTTCACAGATGACAGCAGGTTCAAACTGAGCTTGTGAAAGAATCTGGAGTTCCTGCGCATGTTACCTGCAATATCATTAAGCATGAGCATTTTGGCGCTGGGTCAGTGATGGTCTGAGCAGACATATCCTTGAAAGATCATGTTATATCAATGGTTTCTTGACTGCTGTTAGATAATGGAATTGAATTCTTGGATCCATTGTCAGATTTACATTGGTTCAATGGGCCCTGGGTTCCTACTGTTGCATGACAATGCCCAGCCTCCTGCCCAGTGTATAAACAGTTCCTGAATAACATTGGCATTAGCAAATGTAATTGAATGGCCTTCATGTTCCTAAACTTTAGTCCAAACTGAGAAGCTTTGTGACATTATATGTATCCAACGACGCCAAGTATCGTCACATGCTGCCCAGAAACTTACTGATGCCCTGAACCACGTCTAAGAAGAGCTTCCCCTCTCTCACAGGACACAATCTGCTGTCTCATCAGGAGTATGAATATAGAAGAATCATGCACTCCAAAATCAAAGAAAATTTTGAATATATTGTTTACAGACAATCCAGTGCTGTGTATACAAATTAGACCTTCCTCAGGGTGGCTGGAAAGAGAAGCAGTTAATGCTGGTAAATAGCGCATCAGAATTGCAACCATGTCGCTACACGTTTGGCCATACCTTTGCGGAAGGTCTAATTGACCGAAACTTCACATTTATATGCACAGCACTGCATTTTCTCTAAACAATAAATTCAAGATTTTATTTGATTTTGGAGTGCTGGATTCTTCTCTACAGTGTATATCCTACGGGGATGGACCCAATCTGAGCACACTCAAGATTTTGGAGTGCTGTACTTTCCTATATGATATATTATTATCAGTATGCCCATACATTGTCGGGAGTGCATACAGGCATGTGGGAGCCATACACTATATTGAATCACATGAGTTGTTGTGAAGAAACCAGAGTATATCTTAATTACCCAGACAGCTATGTTTTTGCAAACCAATAACTGACTTTTACCTGTATATTGGCTTGTGGATTTGTGTTTACGTCTGGTGCTTCAAGAAGACAGACTTGCAAACTGATATACCATTTAACATACTGTGTAAGTCTGTAATAGTGACTTAAGAAAGGGGAGAAGCCAGCGCTGCCTATGGTCAGAACGCAATACATAAAGTGCAAATGCCCATATTGATTTCTAACTGTTTCAAAATGAGACATTTAGCAAACAATTGTTATAGTGACTTGTACATAGTGTGTGTTTATCTTTGTTTATTGATGTGTGCTGATATGCTAATTTTGCATTGAATTCCGGATCCAGCTTGGTGACTTCTAAAGCAGAGAGGGAAAGACTGTGCAAATAGATTGAATGGTCAAGTAGTACTTCTTGATCTCATCACCATTGTTTACCGTATCTTGATGTTGGACTGAAGGACACTGGGTAATTCTAAAAATAGCTTACATGCCTTGGGTATAAAAAGACTCAGAGATCACATCATTAGGGTGGAAGTAACACAGAGCTACCAGCCAGGCATTCTGCAAACCACCCAACAGACAAGAGAAAGGACTGCAGCCAATTCATCATGGCACCATCACGAGGGACACTGATCTATGATTCTATAGGAAACAACCTAGGGGTTTTCAGCTCTGGTTGGAAGGACACAGATCTGATCCAGTGACCATCTCTGAACCATGGATATGTTTGGAGAAAGCCAAGTTTGGGACCCGCTAGTCGCCTGGTTCCATAGAGATGGTCAGATAAGCCAGGTGGTGACTCTCGTGTCAACTGGCTTTGGACCTTGTATGGACTCTATGTTCTTGGTCATCTCCCTATGCTTGTCATTACCTCTTCTCTGTGTGTGTAACACAGGTGGAATAGCGACCCTGGGAGCTCTGACATCATGTCAACTGGCTTTTGACCTTTTATAGACTCTATTGACTGTTCTCTGTCATCTCCCTATGCTTGTCGATATCTCTTCTCTGTGTGTATATCACAGGTGGAATAGTGACCCTGGGAGCTCCGATATAACATCTACCATTATCCTGGCGAGACAGTGGAAGAGTGAGACCCTGTAATGTGCATTATATTGGAGTAATTGCTGAGATTGTTCTGTTTCCCATTGTGTGTTACGGTTTAATAAAGTATTGCCACACTCTTTTACCTTAACCCTGTGTTGTCTGTGTAGTGTATAGCCCACTGGGAGATAGAGCGGGCGTTCAGTGGTATGAGCACTGGTCCATGCAGTCTTGCTAAAGACAGTCGGGCCAGGCTGCTTGGCTGCATGATTACCACCAGAGAAAACTTAGTTTGACGTTGGAGACTACAGGGAGAGCCATAACTAGTCCAGCGTGGCCGGTGGGCGACTTCCCTGTTGCCAGCTGCTGACAGGTCTCCCCTATACACGCACGCTGAGCACAATGCTTTTCCATTACGTGTGGCGTTCCAGAGTAAGGTCTTCGTCAGACCCGTGGATCTCGCTCCGAGCAGGGACTGCAGAGTACGGACGGGCCACGGGTGGCCTCATCTCTATGGCACTGTCACACTCGGCCAGTCCGTGATCACATCGAGATCCACCGTCTGCACGAGCCCACCACCATGCCAGGCTACCACTGTGTAACTAAGCTCTACTTCATGCTGCCCATGGTTTGAGCTGCCTGGATCTGGTGACGGGCTCCCTTTAAATGCCCCAGCTATGGAGCCGGCACGTCACCATGTCCACCATCTGCCCGCAGCAGTTTCTCTGTCCCAGCTCCAACATCAGTTGACAAAATAACGAGCAATCAAGAAGAAATAAAACTAATCTATGCAAATCAGCCCCGACAAGAGGAGACCAAACAGGTAACGTCAAGGCCGGACGTGACGTAGAAGAAAGCGAGCGTCCCATCGGAAGTGATGTCATTGTGAAAGTGCTCTATCACCACCCATTCTCTTGACGTCTCCACTTCCACGTATCTCTTGTGTGTGTCCCGGTGTGGTGTGCGGCTTCCCCGTGGGGAAGGAGGAGGATCGGGGTCATGGCGGTGGTGTCCGGAGCGGGGGGCGGCGGAGCAGCGGCGCCCGGTAATGTACGAGAGGGGGCCCGTGTAGCCGTGCTCTGCCTTCTCTGGTACTCGGTGAGCTCTGGCGGCAACGTGGTGAACAAGATCATCCTGAACGGCTTCCCGTACCCTGTGACTGTGTCCCTGTTCCATATCCTGGCTATCTGCTGCTTCCTGCCCCCGATGCTCCGTGCGTGGGGGGTCCCGCACACCCAGCTGCCCGCCCGGTACTATCGCTGGTACATTATCCCGCTGGCGTTCGGAAAGTACTTCGCCTCAGTGTCCGCGCATTTCAGCATCTGGAAAGTGCCCGTGTCCTATGCGCACACTGGTGAGTAGTGCCTGCTGCCCCTGGTAGTCCTGGCTGTGCCACCCTCTGTGCCACCCTCTAGGACTGCATTACTGCTGCCCCTGGTAGTACTGGCTGTGCCACCCTCTAGGACTGCATTACTGCTGCCCCTGGTAGTACTGGCTGTGCCACCCTCTAGGACTGCATTACTGCTGCCCCTGGTAGTACTGGCCGTGTGACCCTCTAGGACTGCATTACTGCTGCCCCTGGTAGTACTGGCCGTGTGACCCTCTAGGACTGCATTACTGCTGCCCCTGGTAGTACTGGCCGTGTGACCCTCTAGGACTGCATTACTGCTGCCCCTGGTAGTACTGGCTGTGCCACCCTCTAGGACTGCATTACTGCTGCCCCTGGTAGTACTGGCTGTGCCACCCTCTAGGACTGCATTACTGCTGCCCCTGGTAGTACTGGCTGTGCCACCCTCTAGGACTGCATTACTGCTGCCCCTGGTAGTACTGGCCGTGTGACCCTCTAGGACTGCATTACTGCTGCCCCTGGTAGTACTGGCCGTGTGACCCTCTAGGACTGCATTACTGCTGCCCCTGGTAGTACTGGCCGTGTGACCCTCTAGGACTGCATTACTGCTGCCCCTGGTAGTACTGGCTGTGCCACCCTCTAGGACTGCATTACTGCTGCCCCTGGTAGTACTGGCCGTGCGACTCTCTAGGACTGCATTACTGCTGCCCCTGGTAGTCCTGGCTGTGCCACTCTCTAGGACTGCATTACTGCTGCCCCTGGTAGTCCTGGCTGTGCCACCCTCTAGGACTGTATTACTGCTGCCCCTGGTAGTCCTGGCTGTGCCACCCTCTAGGACTGCATTACTGCTGCCCCTGGTAGTCCTGGCTGTGCCACCCTCTAGGACTGTATTACTGCTGCCCCTGGTAGTCCTGGCTGTGCCACCCTCTAGGACTGTATTACTGCTGCCCCTGGTAGTACTGGCCGTGCGACTCTCTAGGACTGCATTACTGCTGCCCCTGGTAGTACTGGCCGTGTGACCCTCTAGGACTGTATTACTGCTGCCCCTGGTAGTACTGGCCGTGCGACTCTCTAGGACTGCATTACTGCTGCCCCTGGTAGTCCTGGCTGTGCCACCCTCTGTGCCACCCTCTAGGACTGCATTACTGCTGCCCCTGGTAGTACTGGCTGTGCCACCCTCTAGGACTGCATTACTGCTGCCCCTGGTAGTACTGGCTGTGCCACCCTCTAGGACTGCATTACTGCTGCCCCTGGTAGTACTGGCCGTGTGACCCTCTAGGACTGCATTACTGCTGCCCCTGGTAGTACTGGCCGTGTGACCCTCTAGGACTGCATTACTGCTGCCCCTGGTAGTACTGGCCGTGTGACCCTCTAGGACTGCATTACTGCTGCCCCTGGTAGTACTGGCCGTGCGACTCTCTAGGACTGCATTACTGCTGCCCCTGGTAGTCCTGGCTGTGCCACTCTCTAGGACTGCATTACTGCTGCCCCTGGTAGTCCTGGCTGTGCCACCCTCTAGGACTGTATTACTGCTGCCCCTGGTAGTCCTGGCTGTGCCACCCTCTAGGACTGCATTACTGCTGCCCCTGGTAGTCCTGGCTGTGCCACCCTCTAGGACTGTATTACTGCTGCCCCTGGTAGTCCTGGCTGTGCCACCCTCTAGGACTGTATTACTGCTGCCCCTGGTAGTACTGGCCGTGCGACTCTCTAGGACTGCATTACTGCTGCCCCTGGTAGTACTGGCCGTGTGACCCTCTAGGACTGTATTACTGCTGCCCCTGGTAGTACTGGCCGTGCGACTCTCTAGGACTGCATTACTGCTGCCCCTGGTAGTACTGGCCGTGTGACCCTCTAGGACTGCATTACTGCTGCCCCTGGTAGTCCTGGCTGTGCCACCCTCTAGGACTGCATTACTGCTGCCCCTGGTAGTACTGGCCGTGTGACCCTCTAGGACTGCATTACTGCTGCCCCTGGTAGTACTGGCCGTGCGACTCTCTAGGACTGCATTACTGCTGCCCCTGGTAGTCCTGGCTGTGCCACTCTCTAGGACTGCATTACTGCTGCCCCTGGTAGTCCTGGCTGTGCCACCCTCTAGGACTGTATTACTGCTGCCCCTGGTAGTCCTGGCTGTGCCACCCTCTAGGACTGCATTACTGCTGCCCCTGGTAGTCCTGGCTGTGCCACCCTCTAGGACTGTATTACTGCTGCCCCTGGTAGTACTGGCCGTGCGACTCTCTAGGACTGCATTACTGCTGCCCCTGGTAGTACTGGCCGTGTGACCCTCTAGGACTGTATTACTGCTGCCCCTGGTAGTACTGGCCGTGCCACCCTCTAGGACTGCATTACTGCTGCCCCTGATAGTACTGGCTGTGCCACCCTCTAGGACTGCATTACTGCTGCCCCTGATAGTGCTGGGCCGTGCCACCCTCTAGGACTGCATTACTGCTGCCCCTGATAGTACTGGCTGTGCCACCCTCTAGGACTGCATTACTGCTGCCCCTGGTAGTACTGGCCGTGTGACCCTCTAGGACTGCATTACTGCTGCCCCTGGTAGTACTGGCTGTGCCACCCTCTAGGACTGCATTACTGCTGCCCCTGGTAGTACTGGCCGTGTGACCCTCTAGGACTGCATTACTGCTGCCCCTGGTAGTACTGGCCGTGCGACTCTCTAGGACTGCATTACTGCTGCCCCTGGTAGTCCTGGCTGTGCCACTCTCTAGGACTGCATTACTGCTGCCCCTGGTAGTCCTGGCTGTGCCACCCTCTAGGACTGTATTACTGCTGCCCCTGGTAGTCCTGGCTGTGCCACCCTCTAGGACTGCATTACTGCTGCCCCTGGTAGTCCTGGCTGTGCCACCCTCTAGGACTGTATTACTGCTGCCCCTGGTAGTACTGGCTGTGCCACCATCTAGGACTGCATTACTGCTGCCCCTGATAGTACTGGCTGTGCCACCCTCTAGGACTGCATTACTGCTGCCGCTGATAGTACTGGCTGTGCCACCCTCTAGGACTGCAGGGGCAGCAGTAATGCAGTCCTAGAGGGTGGCACAGCCAGTACTGTCAGGGGCAGCAGTAATGCAGTCCTAGATGGTGGCACAGCCAGCACTATCAGGGGCAGCAGTAATGATAGTACTGGCCGTGCCACCCTCTAGGACTGCATTACTGCTGCCCCTGGTAGTACTGGCCGTGCCACCCTCTAGGACTGCATTACTGCTGCCCCTGGTAGTACTGGCCGTGTGACCCTCTAGGACTGCATTACTGCTGCCCCTGGTAGTACTGGCCGTGCGACTCTCTAGGACTGCATTACTGCTGCCCCTGGTAGTCCTGGCTGTGCCACCCTCTAGGACTGCATTACTGCTGCCCCTGGTAGTACTGGCCGTGCGACTCTCTAGGACTGCATTACTGCTGCCCCTGGTAGTCCTGGCTGTGCCACCCTCTAGGACTGTATTACTGCTGCCCCTGGTAGTCCTGGCTGTGCCACCCTCTAGGACTGCATTACTGCTGCCCCTGGTAGTCCTGGCTGTGCCACCCTCTAGGACTGTATTACTGCTGCCCCTGGTAGTACTGGCCGTGCGACTCTCTAGGACTGCATTACTGCTGCCCCTGGTAGTACTGGCCGTGTGACCCTCTAGGACTGTATTACTGCTGCCCCTGGTAGTACTGGCCGTGCCACCCTCTAGGACTGCATTACTGCTGCCCCTGATAGTACTGGCTGTGCCACCCTCTAGGACTGCATTACTGCTGCCCCTGATAGTGCTGGGCCGTGCCACCCTCTAGGACTGCATTACTGCTGCCCCTGATAGTACTGGCTGTGCCACCCTCTAGGACTGCATTACTGCTGCCCCTGATAGTGCTGGCCGTGCCACCCTCTAGGACTGCATTACTGCTGCCCCTGGTAGTACTGGCCGTGTGACCCTCTAGGACTGCATTACTGCTGCCCCTGGTAGTACTGGCTGTGCCACCCTCTAGGACTGCATTACTGCTGCCCCTGGTAGTACTGGCCGTGTGACCCTCTAGGACTGCATTACTGCTGCCCCTGGTAGTACTGGCCGTGTGACCCTCTAGGACTGCATTACTGCTGCCCCTGGTAGTACTGGCCGTGCGACTCTCTAGGACTGCATTACTGCTGCCCCTGGTAGTCCTGGCTGTGCCACCCTCTAGGACTGCATTACTGCTGCCCCTGGTAGTACTGGCCGTGTGACCCTCTAGGACTGCATTACTGCTGCCCCTGGTAGTACTGGCCGTGCGACTCTCTAGGACTGCATTACTGCTGCCCCTGGTAGTCCTGGCTGTGCCACCCTCTAGGACTGTATTACTGCTGCCCCTGGTAGTCCTGGCTGTGCCACCCTCCAGGACTGCATTACTGCTGCCCCTGGTAGTCCTGGCTGTGCCACCCTCTAGGACTGTATTACTGCTGCCCCTGGTAGTACTGGCCGTGCGACTCTCTAGGACTGCATTACTGCTGCCCCTGGTAGTACTGGCCGTGTGACCCTCTAGGACTGTATTACTGCTGCCCCTGGTAGTACTGGCCGTGCCACCCTCTAGGACTGCATTACTGCTGCCCCTGATAGTACTGGCTGTGCCACCCTCTAGGACTGCATTACTGCTGCCCCTGATAGTGCTGGGCCGTGCCACCCTCTAGGACTGCATTACTGCTGCCCCTGATAGTACTGGCTGTGCCACCCTCTAGGACTGCATTACTGCTGCCCCTGATAGTGCTGGCCGTGCCACCCTCTAGGACTGCATTACTGCTGCCCCTGGTAGTACTGGCCGTGTGACCCTCTAGGACTGCATTACTGCTGCCCCTGGTAGTACTGGCTGTGTGACCCTCTAGGACTGCATTACTGCTGCCCCTGGTAGTACTGGCCGTGTGACCCTCTAGGACTGCATTACTGCTGCCCCTGGTAGTACTGGCCGTGTGACCCTCTAGGACTGCATTACTGCTGCCCCTGGTAGTACTGGCCGTGTGACCCTCTAGGACTCCATTACTGCTGCCCCTGGTAGTACTGGCTGTGCCACCCTCTAGGACTGCCAAATATCCCTAACGGGAAGCTCGTACCTCTCTGAGTATAAGAATCCTAGACTTGGTGGCTGGCTCTTGGTAGATCCCCCTACTGTAATTACCTGTTCACAGCAGAAGGTCCTACTTCAGTGTAGGTTGACGAGTCAGCTCTTTCTCACTTCTCCGGTTATAATTACTGTAATCCCATATGCTCAATGTGAGGGTGATATGTCCCCTCTCCGGAGTTGTCTTTATGGATTTTACAATTTTTCTCTAGAACAGTTCATACTTGTGACCCTCATGTATTCTTTGCATCTACAGCATCCATGTTTACTGCATTACCCTGTGCACAAGTCTGAATATGTTGGAGCAGCTCTGCATGTAGTAACTTCTTGTGCACCTGTGAGTTGGTAGTAAGCTTCCCACAAGGCGTTCATTGGAAAATGTAGTGTTGGTTTAGTGGATGTACAGTCCCAGGCTGAGGACTGCCCTACGGCTGTTTGTTTAGTTAAGGAGGTAAAGTGCTATGATACCGTAACTGCGGCTGTACACACAGGCAGACTCCTCATTGTGGTGGGTGACACTTGTACCTATGTAGTGACATTGCCGGAGCACCCACACATCTATGGGGCGGCAGGAGCCCTGCGTCTGGTCTGTGATTACACTGACACATGGATGTGTGCATGCGGACTATGGCTAGACTATCATGTGGCAGATTGATTGCAGAGAATTCTCCTCTTTTTAAATGAACGTACCTTGTTGAAACCCATGCGCTTGCCAACTTCCTTTACGTGTATGGAGGGATTTTCAGTCCAGGAAATACCTGTATTTCCTGTGTGTGACTATCCATTTGGGGTTAGAACTACAATTTTGGAAACTTCTCAGTATATGTACTATACTAAGATTACAGCAGATGGCATGATGTCCGAAGCTCGAGCCGCCAACGGCGGGCCACCAGCAGGACGATTGTGAGCCACAGCCGGGCAGTACTTGGCCAAGCCTTACCCTGTTTGGGAGTGTTTGATTTTTCCCTAAGTGGCAGCATTGCTTTCTAATTACTGATAGATTTCAGCTGGTGTCATGGCTTTCCATGGCTTTTGCAGCCCTCTTTCCTCATATGTTTAATACTTTTTCCTGTGTCATTTCTCATTATTACACATAATTTATGGACATCTATGGTATGATCTCTTTGCCAGTGTGGATTGGATGGGTTTTTACTGACATCTGGTGAGAATTCCATGTGAATAGCACCTTTAGAAATATATTTTA
The DNA here is from genome assembly GCF_032444005.1 of Ranitomeya imitator. Lineage (NCBI taxonomy): Eukaryota > Metazoa > Chordata > Amphibia > Anura > Dendrobatidae > Ranitomeya > Ranitomeya imitator. The sequence continues at coordinate 555,261,804 of NC_091282.1, read as the reverse complement.
CTTAGAAAATTGGTGACCTGTTCAATAGTTCTTTCATCCCCTGTATGTGTACGTGGCTTTAAAGGGGTTGTCTGGTCCAAAGAGGTAGGCCTGTAGTCACTCTATTCGTCAGTTTCAGACCCAGTAGCGGTGGGTATGTATGTATTATAGTATGTATGTATTATACATACTCCCGGCCAGGGGGTTTGGCCTCCCTCTCCATACACTTCTATGGAGTGAGGCTGCATCACTAGATGGGGTGCGGCCTCGGCTCAATACAAGTTTATGGACCAAGGCCAAGCCCACTGGGAGTTTGTATAATTCATACACCTCCTCCAGTCCCGGGTCTGATACCGGCGAATCCTCGCAGTGCTCACTGCCTGCACTGGGGGGAATCAGATGTCTGCAGTCACACAAATTGTTTGCAGACTTATCAGTTTGGACCGGACAACCCCTTTAATTGGTCATTAAGGACTGAAAGCCATTTCAGGTAAGTAGTAGTGTACTGCACCATGAGGTCTGCACCATGAGGTCTGCATCCTGGAACGCTAATTTCCACATCCGGCAACCTAATGCTGTTTGACCGTCCAGATAAGGCCTTACCGTCTCTTCATTTTCAGGCTGTCTCAGATGTCTTGTTCAGAAGCCTGTGCTACTTCTGGTATGTGAATGCTAAATGGGCCTGTATAATGATACATTAGCTTTAGTTCACTGCTTTCTTACTGATGTTTGTGGAGGTGTTCATCAGAAGGATTTCCTGCCATTCTCCTAGTGGATGCCACTGTATTGGCCCGCTATGCCGCTTATAGCCTCACATGGTAATGAAACATATAGGCTAAGATCACACAGGGCATTAGTGCATTTTTTTGCTTATTTTCAGCTGCTTTTTCCAGTACCAGCAAAGCCTATGACATTTCAGAAATCTCATGCACACACTGTATTTTTTTCTTGTTTGATCAGTATTTTGTGCTCTGCAGCGTTTTTTGGACATAGAGCATGTCACTTCTTTCAGGGCTTTTGCTGCATTTTTTCACCCATTGACTTGAATGGATGGTGAAAAAAACGCAGGTATCCTTATTTGTTGCCTTTTTGCTGCTGAAAATCCAAGGACGTTAGCATGGACAAAGAGAAAAAAAAGCAACAAAAGTGCACCTAAACCTACGTTTTTGACGCAGCTTCTTTCCTGCCAAGAAGATCAGGTGTTGCTGCAGCAGAAACCCCCTGTAGGAAATGACTGCGTTCCTGGGTGCAGCGTCTGGGACGCCGGTCTCCCACTTTCCTCTGACCGTTGTGTATACAGGCCATGGCTAGTGGTGCCGGGTGCTGTGCACTTAGCCAACCACCTCACTTTCCCAACCAGTGAGTTCCATTGGTCACTGTGCTCACCAATGCAATTATAAGCCGTCTAATAATGCTAAAGCTGGTCATGAATGTGTGATCAATGCATCAGGGACTGTTAACCCCTTCACGACACTTGAAGTATAAATGTCATACAAGGGAAGGACTTCCCCAATGAAGTATATATACACGTCATGGGGATCACGTGCGCACAGGAGCTCTGTAAGTGCAGTGCTTTATAACCGCGATCAGACTGCTGACTCTGAAAGTCCCATGGAGGATATGTTTTTTTTTTTTTTTTTTTAATAATCGCAAAATGATAAAAAAATAAAAATATATTTTACCCATAAATATTTTTATGTAAGAAAAGTACACATTTGGGATTGACGTGTCCAAAACAAACCGACCCATAAAACTGTCACAATAGTTAACCCCTTCAGTGGACACTGTAAAAAAAAATAAAAAAGAGGCAAAAAACTACGCTTTATCATCAAACTGACAAACAAAAAGTTGAATAAAACACAATTAAAAGGCAACTGTAAGTAAAAATGGAACCTCTGAAAACTCCATCTTGTCCCGCAAAACACAAGCTGCCATACAGCTCCATCAGCGGAAAAAATAAAACCTATAGCTCTCAGAATAAAGCGATGTCAAAATAATAATTTTTTCTATAAAATACCATAGGTTTATTGTGTAAACACACCAAAACATAAATGTTATAGCTGTAATCGTACTGACCCAAAGAACAAAGCTGCCTTACCAATTTTACCACACACAGAATGGCATAGAAAAAAAAAATTCCTGTAATGTTGGTTTTTGTTTATTATGACTAGAAAGTGATCAAAAAAAAGTTAACCAAAAATGGTACCACTGAACAAGGCGACCACTTGTCCTGCAAAAAAAAGCCTTCATATGACTGTGCAGAAATAAAAATAATTATTGCTTTCAAAATATGGTGATGCAAAAAATAATATTTTTTGCGAAAAAAGCATCTTTTTGTGTGTGACAGCAGCCAAACATAAAAAATATAAATCTGGTATCGCTGTAATCGCACCGACCTGAAGAATAACATTGCTTAATCACTTATACCGCACGAGGAACGGCGTAATAAATAAATAAACAATTCTTGACCTTCTGTTGATTTATTTATTCTGCCTTGCAAAGATTGCAGTAATCTCGGCGCACATTTATCCTGCGCTCTGCGCTGAGCATTTACATCGGGGTTTCCGTGTCAATCTCTGAAATACATGATTCAGACGAACTGAAGATTCCCTGTAATGAGTGAGATGCAGGCACTGTGGACACTGTGTGGCTTGTCATCCAGCGACATCCGTCTTTTTAAAGGGAACCTGTCACCGCGTTTTTTGAGATTGAGCTATAAATACTGTTAAATAGGGCCTGCGCTGTGCGTTACTATAGTGTATGTAGTGTACCCTGATTCCCCATGTATGCTGAGAAATACATTACCAAAGTCGCCGTTTTCGCATATCAATCAGGCTGGTCTGGTCAGGTGGGCGTGTTCACAGCGCTCTTTTCTTCCCCAGCTTTCCGTTGGTGGCGTAGTGGTGTGCGCATGTCCAAGGTCCGAATTCCCTGCACCCACGTGAAGACACAGTGCGCGATCTGCGCTGTCATCCCTTTCATTGGTGCGGGCGGCCATCTTCCTGGGGCCGCGCGTGCGCAGATGGAGTGCTCTGCTGCACGGGGCTTCAGGAAAATGGCCGCGGGATGCCGCGCGTGCGCACAAGAGATCGCGGCGGCCATTTTCCCAAAGCCGAGATTAACTTGCATAAAAGTATGCTTCACAAGAGTTTTATGAGCCCTTTAACAGGACAACACTAAACAGAGATCAGACTGAGTCCAGAGTAACTCTTCTGCCTCATTATAGTGAATGGATTGGGCAGGTGTATCATCCTGAGATATAGATTAAAGGTATAATGTAAGTGCTCAGCGTAGCGCACAGGATAACTATGATCCCTAACTTAATGTAAAATGTTCCTAATAAAAGCTCCAACTCAATCCACAAAAAATGCAAGTCCCCACCCAGATCTGTCATCTGTAACGGATATATTGGGGGCTTCCACGTTACTGGTAGCACAAAGGCTCTAGAAAAGTGAAATGGCTCCTCGCCCTACCCCCCCCCCCCAAAAGAAATTCGACAAATTCTTCGCTCCCAAATCCAAATGCCCCCTCCCTTCTGAGTCCCACAGTGTACCTAAGCCACATTTAGCATCCACATGTTTGGCAATTCTGAAGTGATGAGAGCCCGCCTAACTTACGGTGCATGTTTCTAGAACCATGAGCTGGGCACTATAAAGTACTGGTCACTACAATAGCAGACTTGCAATTTTCGCTCTGTAACATCCACTGCTGCTTGTTTCTGGAAAACACCCATGGAGTCAAAATCATCACAGCACCTGTAGATAAATTCCCAAAGGGGTATCATTTCTAAAATGGGATCATTTGAGGGGGGATTCTGCTCTTCTAGCACTTAGGAGCTCTGTACATGGAATCCACAAACTATTCTAGGAAAATCTGTGCTCCAGGAGGCAATTAGCACTCCGTCTCTCCCCTGTCTGTGTGGCTAAGCAGTACTGTACAGCCACATATGGGGTAATGCCTCGTGGGTTGAAGAGGTTCAAGAGTAACTGCCAATTAAATGGTTTTTTTTTCCAGAAATTAATAGTACATAAGATATATTACACAGTTTCTTATTGGGGAGATCTGCTTCTTTCATGCTATGTTACATTGATTATTTGATGCTGTGTATTTAAAAAAAAAAATCCAAGTAACCTAGCGTATGTTGCATATAGGTGCAGGAATTCTGCAACCTGAAAAGCTGATTGTGGGAACGTAGGCTTACACTATGGAGTGAGGATTTACATTCCGAATTCTCATTCCTGAGCACTGATGTTCCCACTACTGAGATAGGAGACGCTGGGCCCCGCTGCTCTACGTAGACTGTCATCAGCAGTAACGGCCATCTCCTAGCTCAGTAAGGTAAATATGTCTTCACCGATTACAGAATGTTACCTGATCACCGAGAATTTTGAAAATGACTGACCGGTCCTGGCAGGAAAAATAGATTTCCCTGGTAACATCTATTATTACAAAGTTCTATATTTTCACGTGTACTACTTATCTATGAAATAAAAATGTGAATGACGGTTACACCGTAAATACCTGGGGACGGAAGGCCTGAACAGCTTTCCAATGATCCAAACTGTCTTGGTAAAGAATAAAAAAAAAAATTTCCAACTGTTTCACATTCAGGGTGTCAGTCTGTGTTCTATGTATGGCTGGCTGTAGGCTGGGGCTACATGGTGACACTTGGTTGTATGCAAGAAAGTTCATGCTGCATGTCTGCAGTCTGAGTGTTTCCATTACTCTCAAGGGAAAAATCAAGACAGCGGGGCTCTCCGTACCAGCGCCTCATGGTGTCCGAACACTATTGACCTTCGAATTATACCCCATATCTGATCTGGTTGATGGCGTTATTTTACATGACAGGTTACATTAAAGATGTACATGAGCTGTTCAAATCTATGATCTGCATAAGAATCTGCCTCCAGAGATTATTATATATGAAGGGGGAGTTACCGGTGTGATGTCATGGTTCTCATTGTGATGTGTAATGGTTCCCAGTGCGATGTGTAAGGCTGTGTGCACACGTTCAGGATTTTTCTTTTTTTTTTTTTCACGGTTTTTCGCTACAAAAACACGATAAAACCATGAAAATCGTGCATACAATAAGCATCCTATTGTTAGAATGCAATCCGCATTTTTTGTGCACATGTTGCGTTTTTTTCCGCGGCAGAATCGCATTTTGTGGAAAAAAACGCAGCATGCTCATTCTTTGTGTGGAATCGCTGGGATTCCGCACACATATAGGAATGCATTGATCCGCTTACTTTCCACATGAGGTTATGCCCACCATGCGGGAAGTAAGCGGATCATGTGCGGTTGGTATCCAGGGTGGAGGAGAGGAAGGAGACTCTCCTCCAGGCCCTGGGAACCATATACCTATATAAAAAAATAAATAAAAATAAAATAAAAAATCATGATATTCTCTTACGTTCCCGGTAATTCCTTGCGAAAATGACCTAGCCAGACCGCTATGTCATCTGGGGTCATTGCCGCAATGCATTATTGGGAATGGACCGTCGCGACGAGCAGGAAGACTGCCTGGAACGCCGGAAGGTGAGAATATCACGATTTTTTATTTTTTATTTTTAGCATTCTATCTTTTTTCCTATTGATGCTGCATAGGCAGCATCATTAGTAAAAAGTTGGTCACACTTGTCAAACACTATGGCTACTTTCACACTAGCGTCAGACTCGGCCCGTCAGAGCGTTGGGCCGAGGTACCGACGCTAGCAGTGAATGCGCCGCACAACGGGGGCAGCAGATGCATTTTTCCAGCGCATCCGCTGCCCCATTGTGAGGTGTGGGGAGGTGGGGGCGGAGTTCCGGCCGCGCATGCGCGGTCGGAAATGGCGGACCGTCTGCAGCAAAAAACGTTACATGTAACGTTTTTTGCTCCTGGCAGTCCGCCACAACACGGCGTCAATGCGTCGCAATGCGTTGCTAATGTTAGTCTATGGGGCAAAAACGCATCCTGCAGACAACTTTGCAGGATGCGTTTTTTCCCATAAATGACGCATTGCGACGTATTGAAAAAAAAAACGCTAGTGTGAAAGTAGCCTATGTTTGACAAGTGTGACCAACCTGTCAATTAGTTTTCCAAGTGATGCTACGGATCACTTGGAAAACACTAGCATTCTGAAAGCTAATTACGCTTGTAAAACGCTAGTGTTTAGCGGGAAAAAGCATGCCATTTCCGCATGTGATATAGATATACCCACGGCAGGAGTTGCGGAATTTCCGCGGAAATTTCCACGGCAATTATGCAACGTGTGCACACAGCCTATTGGTTGCCGGTGTGATGTGTCATGGTTGCCGGTTGTGATGTGTAATGGCCACGCTGTGCTCTCCTGATCTCCCTGCAGAGCTGTGTGTGATTGTACCTGACACATCTGCAGCTTCAGTCTCACAGGCAGACGGTGGTATAATATTGTTACAATACAGCAGAGCTGTGAGAGCTGCAGCTGCTAGCGTGTTTGTAAGGAGACAAAATTAAAGGGATACCTGTTATCCCCCCCAGGCGTTTGTAATTAAAAGAGCCACTTTGTGCAGCACTAATGCTGCATTCTGACAACGTGGCTCTCTTAGTTCGGGTCCCGGGCACTGCTGAAATATCGTTTTTGAAATTTGTCCCTCATACCGTAAAATTGTCCCGGGGGCAGGTCTTTCCCCCCCCCGAATCCAGACGCCTCACAGCAGTCACTCAAGGCCTCTGCGCGGCGCCTCCTCTTCCTTCACTAGCGTCCCCAGGGTGACAGGTCCACTCTTCTGTGTTAGTTACATGTCTCATACTGGTAACTCCTCCTTTTATATAAAAAATTATCTCTGGAGGCAGATTCTCATGCAGATCAGTGCTCCGCCCATAGATCTGAACAGCTCATGTACATGTAAGAAAAACATGTGGCTTTCTGTAGTATAAAACATCGGACCACATATACCAAGGTATAATTTTATTCTGCTTCCTATGACCTGAATGCCTATATATGGTTTAGGAGGATTGACCTTATAGACAGATTTTCTCTGAGCAGTTTTGACCTGCTTGTCAAATGGGTATTTTGGCTTCAGAAAAAAACAAAAAAAAACACTGCATTACTCACCCTCCGTGGGTCTAGTGCTAAATCAAATCTCCATCATTGTTCCCTATGTCCATTATTATGTGCAGTGCTGCCATCATGTAGACAGCACTTCAGCCAAGTGCTCCCACTACTCAGAGCTGCAGAGTTCACTGGCTGCATTGCTGTCTACATGTCAGCATTGCAGATAATGATGGAATATATATATATATATAATTTCTACTATATAATTGTCTAAGGGTCACTTCCGTCTGTCTTTCTGTCTGTCTGTCATGGATATTAATTGGTCGCGGCCTCTGTCTGTCTGTCATGGAAATCCAAGTCGCTGATTAGTCGTGGCAAAACAGCCATGACCAATCAGCGATGGGCACAGTCCGGAAGAAAATGGCCGCTCCGTACTCCCCGTAGTCACTGCCCGGCGCCCGCATACTCCCCTCCGGTCATTGCTCACACAGGGTTAATGCCAGCGGTAACGGACCGCGTTATGCCGCGGGTAACGCACTCCGTAACCGCTGCTATTAACCCTGTGTCTCCCCAACTTTTTACTATTGATGCTGCCTATGCGACATCAATAGTAAAAAAAAATGTAATGTTAAAAATAATTAAAACAAAAAACCTGCTATTCTCACCCTCCGTAGTCCGCCGAGCCGCATGCGCCTGCCGCCATCTTCCGTTCCCGGCGATGCATTGTGAAATTACCCAGAAGACTTAGCGGTCTCGTGAGACCGCTAAGTCATCTGAGTAATTTCGCAATGCATCCTGGGAACGGAAGATGGCGGCAGCTGTGCGTGTATCGCCGGAGCTTCGGTGGATCCCAGGGGGTGAGTATATAACTATTTTTTATTTTAATTATTTTTTTTTAACAGGGATATGGTGCCCACACTGCTATACACTACGTGGGCTGTGTTAGATACTGCGTGGCTGCTATATACTACCTGGCCAGTGTTATAAACTATGTGGGCTGTGTTCTATACTGCGTGGGCTGTGCTATATATTACGTGGCCACTGTTATACACTGCGTGGCTGCTATATACTACATAGGCAGTGTTATATACTATGTGGGCTGTGTTCTATACTGCGTGGGCTGTGCTATATATTACGTGGCCAGTGTTATATACTACGTGGCTGCTATATACTACATAGGCAGTGTTATATACTATGTGGGCTGTGTTCTATACTGCGTGGGCTGTGCTATATATTACGTGGCCAGTGTTATATACTGCGTGGCTGTTGTATAACACTTCCCACGCAGTATATAACACAGCCACGCAGTATATACTGCGTGGGAAGTGTTATATACTACGTGGCTGCTATGTACTGCGTGGGCAGTGTTATATACTACGTGGCTGCTATATACTGCATGGCCAGTGTTATATACTGCGTGGCCAGTGTTATATACTGCGTAGCTGCTATATACTGCGTGGGCTGTGTTATATATTGCGTGGCCTGTATTAACGCATCGGGTATTCTACAATATGTATATAGCAGTCACATAGTATATAGCACAGGCCACGTAGTATTTGTCTGCTATATACTACATGGCTCCTATATACTACATGGCCTGGGCTATATGCTATGTGGCTGCTATATACATTCATAAATACATATCATAGAACACCCGATGCGTAAGAATCGGGCCACCATCTAGTAAATATATATATATATATATATATATATATATACATATACATATATATATATATACATATATATATATATATATATATATATATATATATATATATATATATATATATATATATATATATATATATATATATATATATATATATATATATATATACACATATATATATATATACACACTGTCCATTTATCACACACATTGCTAAGACCACAGAAGTTGCTCAGGTAGTGCAGCTCATCCAGGATGGCACATCAATGCAAGCTGTGTCTAGAAAGATAACTGTCTGTTTATGGAGCAGATACCATAAGACAGGCCAGTACACCAGGAGACTTGGGAGGGCAATAACCTAGCACCAGGACCGCTACCACCTCCTTTGTGCAAGGAGGAGCAGTGCCGGAGCCCTGCAAAATGACCTCCAGCAGGCCACTAACATCCATGTATCTGCTCAAACTGTCAGAAACAGACTCTTTGAGGGCCTGACATCCACAAGTGGGTGTTGTGCTTACAGCCCAACACCGTACAGGGGGATTGGCATTTGCCAAAGAACGCCAAGTTTGGCAGATTAGACTATGGCGCCCTGTGATCTTGACGAATGAGAGCAGGTTCACACTGATCACATGTGACAGTCTGGCAATACCCGTGGAGAATGTTCTGCTGCCTGCAAGATACTCCAGCATTACTGGTTTGGCAGTGGGTCAGTAATGGTGTGGGAAGGCATTTCTTTGGAGGGCCGCACAGCCCTCCATGTGCTAGCCAGAGGTAACCTGACTGCCATGAGGTAGCGGGATGAGATCCTCAGACCCATTGTGCCACCAGATGCAGTGTGCCCTGGGTTCTTTCTGATGCATGACAATGCTAGGCCTCATGTGGCTGAAGTGTCAGCAGTTCCTTCAAGATTAATGCATTGATGTTGGGGACTGGCTTGCACGTTCCCCAGACCTGAATCCAATCGATCACGTCTGGGACATCTTGTCTTGCTCCATGTTGCACCACAGACTGTCCTAGAATTGACTGATACTTTAATCTAGGTCTGGGAGAAGATCCCCCTGTAGAACATCCACTGAGCTCTTCAGGAGCATGCCCAGGCATTGTAAGGAGGTCATTCACATGTATTCCTAACATAGATTTGTCTTAAGCCTTGTTTAATTTGTCAGCCTTGGGGAAGGCCAGGGGAATCGTGCCATTTTTTTCATGCAAAGCAAGAATTTACAAGCCACAAAGACCATTTGTAGGCCAAACTGTTGTTGTTCTCTCACTGTCTATACTCTTGTAATCCTTCTATATTATTTCAAAACACTCTTTTTCGGTGATTCCTTTGTATCTCTGTTCATACTGCACCCACACACAAATGATACACCATTTGAAAGGTAAACTTGCCCCCTTCAGCAAGAAAATAGCTGAACAAACCACACATGCACGATGTTATCACAAAATACAGTTTAAACATTAATTTTCCTTAACCTGCAGTAAGGAAAAACAACCTGCAGGTGGCACCACACTACCCCAAAGCACACTAATACAAAGCTGAAACAAATCCTAACATTTGCCTTGGGGGCTTTCCAGCTTGCCGATCTCCTTGCCCAGCCGATTTCAGTTAGGTACATATAAAATATTTGCTACATATGTGGAAGTAGAATAAAAGTAAATCTTTGCCTGTTTAAGACTTCAGCTTTCAAATGGAAGATATAAATGAATGCAGCCTAAAAGGCACCGGACAGGAGGAGAAGGAGACTCTCCTTCAGGCCCTGGGATCCATATTACTGTAAAAAACAAACAAAAAACAAACAAATAAAAATAAATAGGGATATACTTACCTTCCGATGGCCCCTGAGTCCTCCCGCCTCTCAGCAGTGCACGCGGTGGCTTCCGTTCCTAGGGATGCATTGCGCGAATCACCTGAGATGACATCGTGGTCACGCGACCGTGACATCACAAAGGTCCTTTGCGCAAAGCATCCCTCGGAACGGAACGTACCGGGAGCGCCGCTGAGATCGGGGGCTGTCGAATGGTGAGAATAACCATATTTTATATTTTTTTAAATTATTTTTAACATTATATCTTTTACTATTGATGCTGCATAGGCACTATGCTTGACAACTGTGACCAACCTGTCAATCACTTTTCCAAGCGATGCTTCAGACTGCTTGGGAAAGCGAAAGCATTCTGCAAAAGCTAAAAACACTTGTAAAACGCTTGTGTTTTGCTGGAAAACGCATGTGAATTCCGCATACGTTTTACCCGAGGCAGGGAGTTGCGGAAATACGGAGATTTCCACAGCATTTCTGCAACATGGGCACATAGCCTAAGGTTGCAGCTTATTGGTGACCTGGAGTCACCTCTGGTTCCAAGTAAAAAACTGCAGCATTGACATAACTCAGACTGCACATTGTTTCCCGATGGGAAAGATTGTTGGAAATAACCTTGGAAAAAAGAGAGAAAAAAAAAAAAAGTAAACTGCAGATACTACTTTTTTTTATTTTTTTTTTAAAGTTATATTACCAATTATTATAGAATGGTGTAAATACGCTCAGTTATGGGGTCAATTCTCCTTTATCATTTTTACTGTCAAAGTGGCACTGCTGTACAGGGAGTTGCACCATTCACATACATAGGGCTGTGCTGCACTTCCTTACACTGCAGATAGATGGCAGTGCTGCTGTGGAGGGGAAATAATGCTGCTGCCCCTGTTTTGCAAGGTCCTGACAACCAGACCCCTTCTGTTCAGTGAGTAAAATACCATTATGTTTAATGTTGGGGGATCTCCGCTAGGCTGGAATTACACACAACGTATAAAAAATCGGTCTGTTTTACACAGACGAGAATCGGAGAAATATTCCCTGATCTGTATGTCATCCGTGTGCAGTGCGAGGATGCGATTTTCTCGCATGTAAGCATCCGTGTGACATCCGTATGGCGAGATTTTCTCGCCGTCTTGCAAAATGGACATATAATGGATCCATGAGCTCAAATAGTCGTGAAAACATATACGGTATACAGTCTATAGATCTATCTATAGTCTATCTATCTATCTATCTATCTAGATCTAGATAGATAGATATCAGTGAGACCCATAACTGTGTGTTCATCATCTCATTGAATACATTTACATTTGACCAGCTTGATTGTCCTGAAATTGCCTGCACCCCCAACAACCAATGTGCGAAAATTTCACACTGGCCAACTAATAGATGTAAT